>NC_091952.1:13155241-13342741 GCF_031021105.1 Erythrolamprus reginae
TCAAGACCAACACTTTAAATTGTGACTGGAAATTGATCGGCAACCAATGCAGACTTCTCTTCTTTTCTCTTCTCTTGATAATGAAATGCTCAAAATTCGATTGCAGAAAATACAACTTCAGCAACAGAGTGATCAATTCCTGCCCTACCTGACTCAACCCCAAACCCAAAAAACTTTAACCTTAGACTGTCCACTGTCAACCTCACCCCATTCCCCAGAAGTCTGTAAGCAGTGTGCATAAGCGCACCATTGTGCCTATCGTTCCTGCCTTACTGTTTTCATTTATCAGTACTAACTTTGTATATGTTTATGTTTATACATATACCTGCTATCTTGTATATGTTTGACAAACAAATAATAATAATAAATAAAACAAGGAAGCTCAGAGAACACTAAAGACTGCTCAGGTGCCTTAACCACTAGACCAAAATTCCCAACTTCCCTTAATCAGTTTCAAATGGGTAGGTAATGATGGGAACGAGAAACAAAGCATCTCAAGGGCACCAGATGGGGAACGCTGTTAATGGGGAAAAAAAATCCTAATTTCCAGCAAATGCCTTTTTTCACCTTTGAAACCAAACCGTACTGTATTGTTCAGCAACCTATTAGTTCATAAGTACCCTAATTAGGCTGTAGCTCCAGATTAATAGGATTAGCAATAGAGACATTTTAGAAATACACCAAATTTCCTTGTCTTATGACTCTCTTGACATTTATAATCATGTAGAAATGCTAAATTTACATAGCTATGCCTAATTAAACATGGTTGTAATTATTCCCCCCGTCCAACTATGTCAAAACAGAAAGAACAAACTGGAAAAATCGAATGACAGAAAAGCACCTTTATAGCTTTCTTGTTTTTCCAGTAAAAAAAAAGAGGTGTGTGTGTGTGTGTGTGTGTGCGTATGTTTGTGTGTGTGTGTGGATGTGTATTTCTCCCAAAATACAATCTACCCCACAAACAAGTTGTAGCCCGATTTTCACGCCTGCGCCTAATATAAGCCCTACCCCAAGAATAAACCCTATTAAGCCCTTTCACACTGTCTGAATATTTAATTTTATTCATTTATTTTATTAAATGGACTTAAATGCCGCCTTTCGAAGACTCGGGGCAGCTCACAACATATAAAAGAAATATGAGGTGGGGTGGGGTGAAGCGGGGAGTAAAAATCAAGGTAAGATGGGGGTGGAGGAAGGAAGGAAGGAAGAAAAGGAAAGAGAGAGATGAATTGGGGTGGGGTGGAGGAAGGAAATAAGTAATTGAGAGGAAAGGAAGGAAGAAAAGAAGGAAGGAAGGAAGGAAGGAAGGAAAGGAGGGAGGGAGATGAATTGGAGTGGGATGGAGGAAGGAAATAAGCAATTGGGAGGGAGGGAAGGAAGGAAGAAAGAAAAGAAGGAAGGAAAAAAGGAAGGAAGGAAGGAAGGAAAGGAGGGAGGAAGATGAATTGGAGTGGGGTGGAGGAAGGAAAAAAGTAATTGGGAGAGAGGAAGGAAAGGAGGAAAGAAGGAAGGAAGGAAGGAGAGAAGGATGTGAGGGAGGGAGAAGTGGAGTGGAGGAAGGAAACAAAGGTGGGTGGGAGGGAGAAAGGAAACACACCTACACACAAACCATCACTTTCAGTCATTTAACAATAGTCACAAAAGCCCATGCTTTCCAACAATTCCCACATAAACAATCACAACTAAAGTCAATAAGCAATTCTAATCAGAGTCAATCAGCTTTAAAGGTAATTTAGTCTCCAACGTGCTTCCCCAAATCCCCACAAGGCTAGGATGGTTTTTTGAAATATAAAAGAGGCAGGATGTTAAGGACTTCCTTCCTCTTTTAAATTTACTGACTCAGAAAATCTGGCAAATGCTACACGGATGTTAAACAAAGATAGCAGTTGTATATATAGGTAAAAAAAACCCATTAGAGTAGCTACTCTCTACACACATAGAGAGAAAGAGAGACACACACAGACATTGTATATATACTGTATGCGAGAGGTGGGTTCCTCCTTGTAATAAAGGCCTCAGTAAACTTAGTAGTTTATTACAGAACTCATGCCAGGCCTGGCAGGTACAGACTTAGAACGTTAACATACACACAGACTTATATATAACAAGCTGCCTGAGGCAGCACCCAATCCCCGCAGAGAGAAACTTCCCGCTTACATTGTAACTACGGGCTGGCGGCCAATCAGCACCCTGGATAGAGACGCCTATCGCACGGCTCTAATCTGCAGCTGTAACTGAGCAGATATAACACTCCTATCCCTTTCGTTAGTACACACGTAATCTTTCAAGTATTCCGGTCTCTTACACAGACGTCCAGATCGCCGTAGTTCTATAGTTTGTTCCTCCCTGGTCTCCGGTCTCGCCCCTCGGCTTTCCTCGCTTACAAGTGGCAAGGCTTCTTCCGAGCTGTCAGTTTCCACATTGTTTCCGCCCTGGTTTAAGCTTTCACCCAGGGCATTTCCGGGGTGGCAGAGATCCCTTTCCTCGCCAGTATTCTTTCCCTTGTCTAACCGAATCTGGTCCAAATGTCTCCTCCACACTCGGCCATCCCTTAACATGACCTCAAATGACCTGGGACCCAGCTCCCGGCTTATTCTACCTTCTGCCCAATTCTGCTCTCCCGAATACGAACGCGCAAACACCGTATCTCCCACCTTCACCTTTCTGACCGGGGTTTCTGGCCAAGGCACCGACTGTGAATACCACGGATGAAGCCTGTCCAAAACTATTCGTAGTTTGCGACCCATTAACAATTCTGCCGGGGTCTTGCCTGTGGCCACGCAGGGGGTAGTGTGCTGTGCTAATAATAAGTCTGCCAGCCTCTTCTGCCACGAACCCCCAGTCATCTTCTTCAGGGACTCCTTAACTGACCTAACGGCCCGTTCCGCCTGGCCATTACTGGCCGGATGCCAAGGCGATGTCAGCGCGTGACGGATGCCCACCGATGCCAAGAACGACTCGAACAGCACCGCTGTGAATTGCGGGCCGTTGTCAGAAACCAGGAGGTCTGGAAAACCCTGTGTGGCAAATACTGTCATCAATGCCTCTATGATCGTTTGCGACTGTGTGGATTTTAGGTGAACGACCTCCACCCATTTAGAGTGTGCGTCCACAATCACCAGGAAGGATTGCCCCATGAAGGGGCCGGCCAAATCAATATGTATCCGGGCCCAAGGGCCCGCAGGCGGTTCCCACGCCAATGGCTCCCTCCGGGGAGGAAAAGGCCGGTTCTCCTGGCATATCCTACACTCTGCCACTCTTTGCTCTACCCCCTTATCCAACCCCGGCCACCACACGTAATCCCTAGCCAGGCTTTTCATGCGTACAATGCCTGGATGGCCATCATGCAAGAGAGCTAATACCTGGCTGCGCTGTGTACTCGGAATTACCACCCTGCATCCTCTCAGCAGAATACCCCTTTCCACGGAGAACTCGGTTCGACACCTGAAGAAGGGCACATACTCTTCGGCCGGGGCTGAGACTGGCCACCCCCTCAACACCCATTGCCTCACTTGGGACAAGATGAAATCCCGCCCCGTTTCCCAAGCTACCTCGGCTGCAGATACAATAAGACCCCCTTCTGACAGCATAAATACTGAACATGCAGGTGCGGGGTCAACTAAAACCTTGGTCAGGGGGCATCTACTAAGCGCATCTGCATGAGATATATGGCGCCCAGGTTTGTATAACAAGGTGTAATTATAGTTGGCCAGGAAAACGATCCAACGTGACATCCTGGGGGATATTACTATAGGGCTTTGATGGGAACCAGACAATAACCCCAATAACGGCTGGTGGTCTGTCACTAGTTCGAAGTGACGGCCATACAGGTACTCGTGGAATCTTCGGACTCCCGCAATCAGAGCCAGTGCCTCCTTGTCTATGTGGCCGTAATTTCTTTTGGCTTTAGCCAACGTGCGGGAGAAAAAGGCCAGGGGAGCTTCTGTACCATTTGGCAGTCTGTGGCTTAAAACTGCACCCACCCCATACTGAGAAGCGTCGCAGGTGAGCACTAGGGGCAACCCAGGTGAGTACTGAGCCAGAATATTGTTAGAGGTAAGTAGCTCTTTAACCCCCATGAACGCGGCTTCCTCTCTCTTTCCCCAATGCCAAGGTGAATGCTTGTCTAGAAGCCGGTGCAAAGGCTCAGCCACCGATGCCTTATGCGGGATGAAGACCGCATAAAAATTTAGTAAACCCAGGAACGCTTGGAGTTCCCCATTGGATTGTGGCCTGGGGGCATCCCTGATAGCTCGAATCTTGTCAGGGGTCGGGTGTATTCCCTGCCCATCTACCGTAAAGCCTAGAAACTCGACCTGGGGAACACCAAACACGCATTTTTTAGCTTTCAGTTTAAGCCTAGCCTCCCTGAATTTAACCAAAACCTTCCTCACTCGTGCCATTAGTTCGTCTGTGGAACTCCCCGACACCAGGACGTCATCGAAATACGGCACAGTTCCTTCAAGCCCATATAACAGCCGCTCCATCAAACCTTGGAAGATCCCTGGGGCAATGGAAACCCCGAACTGCAGCCTGTGGCATTTAAATACCCCCCTATGGGTGATGATCGCCTGGGCCTCGGCTGTCGAGGAATCTACGGGAAGCTGCTGATAAGCCTGGGATAGGTCGAGCTTAGCAAACACCCGACCCTCCCCCAGAGTGTGTAGCAGCTGTTGCACTACAGGCAAGGGGTATGAGTGGTGGGCCAATGCACGGTTCACAGAACACTTATAATCCCCACACAATCTGATTCCTCCATCCCCCTTAAAAGCAATCACCACAGGGGTCTCCCACGCAGCCTGATCTACCGGCTCTAAAACCCCCTGGGCAATTAACCTGTCCAATTCTGCATCTACCTTAGGACGGAGGGGAATAGGGACACGGCGGGCCTTTAAGCGAACCGCTGGAACTTGTGGATCTAAATTGAACGAAATGGGGGTGCCGGTATAACGACCCAAGTTACTGTCAAAAACGGCAGGGAATTCCCGTGCCAACTGCTCAAATCCCGACTCCCCCTTAATTGCATTCACCCCCTCCAAAGAGAGTCCCAGAGAAGAGAACCAGTCCAGTCCAAGCAGGCTTGCAAAGGGTCCATCCACCACCACGAGAGGCAATCTGCCGGCGAAAGTTTTAAATCGGACTGCAAAACGGCCTTCTCCGATGATAGGAATTGCAGCTCCTTGGTAATCCCTCAAGCTCAAAGCACAGGGCAGTAGGCGACTCTTCTTCCATGCGGGGAAACAACGCTTGAGGGTGGCCCATGAAATCAAAGAATGAGCCGAGCCCGTGTCCACCTGCATGTTACACCGAGAACCCCCCAATTGAACCACCACAGAAATTTTTTCAGCCGAGCCGGTGGTCTTCCTGACATAAGAAGAAGCAGGACGAGGGCAGCTGTACACCGCATTGCAGTCCTCCCTTCTAGTGGGGGGAAATCTCCTTTGTCCCCGAGGATTGAAGCCATTGAACTCACGGTGCTCTCTGAACGGGGCCGCCGGGGATCTACGAGAGCGGCAGACTCTGGCGAGGTGACCTTTAGCGCCACAGCGCCAACACGCCACATCCCGGGACGGGCAATTTGAGCGAAAATGACCACCCCCACAACCACGGCATGGTGACAAAGGGGGACGAGGACGCCCCGTCGGTGCTTCTCTAGCCCGAGTCGTAGCCAACCTGCAGACCTCTTCTTCCTCAACCCCTAGATCACCCTCCTCCTCTGGGGCCAGCTTGGGTTTATCCACCACGGTGGCTGCCTTTTGTGTGACATTAACCGAGCTGTCCATAGATGCCAATGATTGTGTAGATAACTCGAAAGCACGAGCCTCCGCCACTGCTGCTTGAAAAGTTAAATCCCGGATTGCCAGGAGGCGCCGCTTGAGGCGACCGTCTCTCACTCCGAAAACTAATCTGTCCAAAAGGTAGTCATTTAGGTCCCCAAACTCACAATATAACGCCACTCTACGGAGAGCGGCCAGAAAGTCATTAATAGACTCCCCTTCGGCTAGATTTCGCTGGTAAAATGTGTAGCGACGTGCACACCTCGAAGGGGCAGGGGCATAATGGTCCTGTAACGTTTTCAAGAAATCCTCCCAAGACACATCATGGATGGAAACTGGGGCAAACAGGGCACGAGCTGTTTCAAACATATCGGGGCCACAAAACCCCAAGAAATACGACCTCTTCCTATCCCCCGAAATGTCCTGGTATCCATTTGAGATCAGGAAACAATCAAAACGGGCGACATATGAGTCCCACGTCTCCCCTTGAGGATCAAAGGGGGCGAATGTTAATTGTACAGACATCCTGACTTACTGTCACAACTGTCAATCTTCCGCATAGGCTCGCTACCTCGTCGCCAGTGTAATAAAGGCCTCAGTAAACTTAGTAGTTTATTACAGAACTCATGCCAGGCCTGGCAGGTACAGACTTAGAACGTTAACATACACACAGACTTATATATAACAAGCTGCCTGAGGCAGCACCCAATCCCCGCAGAGAGAAACTTCCCGCTTACATTGTAACTACGGGCTGGCGGCCAATCAGCACCCTGGATAGGGACGCCTATCGCACGGCTCTAATCTGCGGCTGTAACTGAGCAGATATAACACTCCTGGTTTGGACCAAATTGTCCCAACTGGTAGTGACTTCCTGGTGATGTCACGATGACATCACCAACTTGTTTCAGGAGTGCCGGTCACTGGGCGCTGCCATCTTGTTTTTTTTAAAAAGGTTTTTTCCCTTCTGAGCATGCATTAAAGCCCAGTTTCTAGCACTGTGTATGCGGCCGCCATTTTGTTTTTGGCTCCCCCCCCACACATTTTTTGGCATTGCACATGTGCACATGTGTGAAATGCGCATACACTCATGAGGCACACCCATGTGGCACATCCATGTGGCCTGAGAGGAAGCGACCCAGCAGCAACGTAACTTAGAACTCTTCCCTGCTTTATGCAGTGTGTGTATGTGGATTATTATTATTATTATTATTATTATTATTATTATTATTATTATGTCAATACAACGCAGCAAACGATATCACTATGCTGGATTTTATATTTCATCACCAGTCGGGCGCTTCCCAAGCACCTAGGACTGCGTGATGTAGCGTGGCACCGGACCAGATTATCTCAGGGACCGCCTTCTGCTGCACGAATCACAGCAACCAGTTAGGTCCCACAGAGTGGGTCTCCTCTGGGTCCCGTCAACTAAACAATGCCGCTTGGCGGGACCCAGGGGAAGAGCCTTCTCTGTGGTGGCCCCGGCCCTTTGGAACCAACTCCCCCCAGAGATTAGAATTGCCCCCACCCTCCTTGCCTTTCGTAAGCTACTTAAAACCCACCTCTGCCGCCTGGCATGGGGGAATTGAGATACCCTTTCCCCCTAGGCCTTTACAATTTTATGCATGGTATGTCTGTATGTATGTTTGGTTTTTTATTATAATGGGTTTTAATTGTTTTTAGTATTGGATTATTGTTATACGCTGTCTTATTATTGCTGTTAGCCGCCCCGAGTCTCCGGAGAGGGGTGGCATACAAATCCAATAAATAAATAAATATTTGCCGAACCCAGTATTATTATTATTATTATTATTATTATTATTATTATTATTATTATTATTTATTAATTAAATTTCTATTCCACCCCTCTCTGAAGACTCGGAGCAGCTCACAACAACAGATTCTCACTTGACAAATCACAGGACTAAATTTTGTCACACCAACCCGAATTCCTAGACAAAACCCGAGCTCAATTTTAGCCCTATGCTGAAAACGATCAATACCTTTTGGCGCAAGTAAAACAGAATTGGATATAATCAACTCTTGTCTTGTTTCCTTTTAATGTGATTTTCTACCATATTAACAGCTGTTATGATAGCCTGCCTTTGTGAGCAGATATAATTCAAAATCAGAACGCAGCTGAATTAGATTAATTTTCTCTCGCCTGCTCACACTCCATTCTCTATTAATACTGTGTCTTCATTTCATTACCCCAAAGGATTATACAACCATGTTTCATAGCCTGTAATAAGATGATACCGACACGGCCAGAGTTGCTGGCACAAAGAGAGGTGATATCGAAACTTTCTCCAAGGATCCATGTCCAAAATTAATTATGCCAACATATTTCATTGCCCAAATAAGGAATGGAGGTAAAACGAGATCGTTGCATGCAGAAGGCTCAGCTTGACCATTGTGATCTTGGTGTTTGAGAGACAGTTTGGGATCTGGAATTGGGGATACGACAGGTCAATAAGATTATGGCATACAACCAGTGTTGGGTCGCTCCCGGTTCGGTGAACCGGTAGCGGTGGGAGGCTCCGGCCACCCGCCTTGGATGCTTCTGTGCATGCCAGAATTACTTAACAAGCTTCTACTAATGGATCACTTGCAGTGATCCGCTTAACAGCCATAGCAAGAAAGGACGTAAAATGGGGCAAAACTAACTTAACAAATGTCGCACAACTACAGAGATTTATGACTCCGTTGTGGTTGTAACTTGAAGACTACCTGTAATCAATCAATGAAATGGAAATGTATAAAAAAGCCAACACAATCCTAAGCTGCATCAACAGGGGAATTCACTCCAAGACCAGGGAAGTCTTAATACCACTCTACTACGCCCTGGTCCAACCACACCTGGAGTACTGTATTCAGTTCTGGTCACCACACTTCATTGAAACTCTGGAGAAGGTGCAAAAAAGAGCAACCAAGATGATTAAGGGGTTGGAAACCAAGACCTACGAAGAGAGACTGAGGGAAGTGGGCATGGATAGCCTAGAGAAAAGAAGGGCCAGAGCGGACATGATAGCAGTCTACAAGTATACGAGGGGATGTCACAGAGAGGAGGGGATCACTTTATTCTTCAGGGCACCAGAGGGCCAGATGAGGAACAACAGCTGGAAGCTGACCAAGGAGAGATTCAACATGAAGATAAGGAGGAACTTCCTGACGGTCAGAGTGATCAACCAATGGAACAACCTACCAGCGGACGTTGTGAACTCCAACACTGTGGACATTTTAAAGAGAAGATTGAACTGCCACTTGACTGGTGTACTATAGGGTTCCTGCTTGGGCAGGGGGTTGAACTCGATGGCCTTCATGGTCCCTTTCAACTCTAACAATAAATAAATAAATAAATAAATATAATATAATATTTCAGGGGTGGTTAAGAAACTTTTGAGGATTGGAGTGGTGACCTAGAGGTGGAGCTCTCAGCTCACAGTCAGGAGGCTGTGAGTTGGATCCTAAGTAGAGGTAGATATTTCTCTCTCTGGACACATGGGGAATATATCTGCTGAACATACTTCCTATCACACTGGTAATAGGAAGGGCATCTGGCCATTAAAAGACTCTGCTTGCTCCATTAAGTGGCTCAGATTCCCTCCTGCAAGGGATTATGGGGTCGTTAAAAGATGATGATGATATGGTAGTTAAGAAACTTTTGACGTGGGATTACAGCCTGTATCCTGGGCTCCTAAAGTAACCAACACAGAGCTGCAGAAAATATCCCAATTTATTGAGCAACCGCCTCCTATTCAGTGGTCTCAACCTTTCTAAGGCCGCGACCTCTGAATATAATTCCTCATGTTGTGGTGACCCCCAACCATAAGTCTAGCGCCAATTCTCCCAACTGATTGGTAGGAAGGTCAGAGGGACACCCCCATTGTAAACACCTGATTGGTCGGAATATGTTCCAAGGTGCCAGAATAGAAGTTTTAGTTTATTTATTTATTTATTTATTCAATTTTTATGGCGCCCTTCTCCTTAGACTCAGGGCGGCTTACAACATGTTAGCAATAGCACTTTTTAACAGAGCCAGCATATTGCCCCCACAATTCAGGTCCTCATTTTACCCACCTCGGAAGGATGGAAGGCTGAGTCAACATTGAGCCGGTGATGAGATTTGAGCCGCTGACCTTCAGATCTACAGTCAGCTTCAGTGGCCTGCAGTACAGCACTCTACCTGCTGCGCCACCCCGGCTCTAGTTCCTAACACCATGAGGGGGAACGCAGTGGGGTAGCGAAAATGAAGCTCCACCCCAGAGCACCCAATTTGTACTGAAAGATGTTAAAAGAAAATTCAGGCTGTCCTGCATAAGCCATGTCCTATTTGGACTGGGGGTCTCTCCTTATAGTTACTCATGCACTCAAGGTTCGACTACTGCAATGCTTTCTACATGGGGCTACCTTTGAAGAGTGTTCAGAAACTTCAGATCGTGCAGAATGTGGCCGTGAGAGCAATCATGGGCCTCCCTAGGTACACCCATGTTTCATTAACACTCCGCGGCTTGCACTGGCTGCCAATTAGTTTCCGGTCACAATTCAAAGTGTTGGTTATGGCCTATAAAGCCCTACATGGCACTGGACCAGAATATCTCCGAGACCGTCTCCTGCCGCACGAATCCCAGCGACCGATTAGGTCCCACAGAGTGGGCCTTCTCCGGGTCCCGTCAACTAAACAATGTCGGTTGGCGGGCCCCAGGGGAAGAGCCTTCTCTGTGGCGGCACCGGCTCTCTGGAACCAACTCCCCCCAGAGATTAGAACTGCCCCTACTCTTCCTGCCTTCCGTAAACTCCTTAAAACCCACCTTTGCCGTCAGGCATGGGGGAATTGAAACACCTCCCCCAGGCATGTTCAATTTATACATGGTATGCTTGTGTGTGTGTCTGTTAGTATATGGGGTTCTTTTAAATCGTTAATATTTTAAAGTTATTTGGATTATTTATGATTTGTTCTATCTTGTTGTGAGCCGCCCCGAGTCTTCGGAGAGGGGCGGCATACAAATCTAAATAATAAATAAATAAATAAATAAATAAATGACATTGGACCAGAATACCTCCGGGACTGTCTTTTGCCACACGAATCCCAGTGGCCAATTAGGTCCCACAGAGTGGGCTTTCTCTGGGTCCCATTGACTAAACAATGTCGTCTGGTGGGGCGCAGGGGGAAAGCCTTCTCTGTGGTGGCCCCAGCCCTCTGGAACCAACTCCCCCCAGAGATCAGAACCACCCCCACCCTCCTTGCCTTTCGTAAGTTGTTGAAAACTCACCTTTGCCACCAGGCATGGGGAAATTGACACTGTTTTATGTATGGTTTGATTGGGTTGTGTGATTAATTTATTAATAAGGGTTTTTTATTTGTGTTTTTAGATATTGGATTTGTACTTTGTTATTATTGTTGTGAGCCGCCCCGAGTAGTCGGAGAGGGGCGGCATACAAATCTAATAAATTATTATTATTATTATTATTATTATTATTATTATTATTATTATCATCATCATCATCATCATTATTATTATTATTATTATAGTATGTTAGTAAAAAGTTTGGTAGCCCTTCACTGGTCTTAGGTGACCCGCAGAGGGGTCCTGACCCCCAGGTTGAGAACACCTGTACTAGATGATGATGCACTAACAGGCAGCCTTCAATAATAACATCCCAGCTCTTGTACCACCTTGGAATAATAACAGTTTTCAACTTCTGAATAAGTGACCGGATGCACTGTTGGCTGCTGGCATGCCCATCAGCAGAAAGCAGGTGCAATAAAAAACACAGCATTTGCAGCTGCTGACTTGGCATATGGGGGAAATGGGAAAGAGGGAGAATACTTAACGAAATGAAATCTCTGCATGAAATTATTCTGCTTAGGGTTGCATTATTTTAAACTCATCTCTGCTCTATCTCTCTTTTTCCCCCCTTCCCCTCCCTTCATTTTCCATTGCTAGGCATTGTTCCCTAGCCAGCAGAAAACCCTTAGTGAGCTTGGCTGTTCCTAATTTATTTATTTTTAAAATCCACCCTGGGTGGCTTAAATAGAAATGATAATACAGTGGTACCTCTACTTACGAACTTAATTCATTCTGTGACCAGGTTCTTAAATAGAAGGGTTTGTAAGAAGAAGAAATTTTTTCCATAGGAATCAATGTAAAAGCAAATAATGGGTGCGATTGGGGAAACCACAGGGAGGGTGGAGATCCTGTTTCCTCCCAGGAGATTCCTAGAGAGGCCCCATGGAGGCTTCTCCCTGCCTTTTCCGGTTACAGTTTCAGAGGTTCGGGTTTGTAAGTGGAAAATGGTTCTTGAGAAGAAGCAAAAAAATCTTGAACACCTGGTTCTTATCTAATAAGGAAAGGCGTTCTTAGGTAGAGATTACCTCTGGAACCGCCTGCTACCGCACGAATCCGAGCGACCGATAAGGTCCCACAGAGTTGGCCTTCTCCGGGTCCCGTCGACTAAACAATGTCGGTTGGCGGGCCCCAGGGGAAGAGCCTTCTCTGTGGCAGCCGCGGCCCTCTGGAACCAACTCCCCCCCGGAAATTAGAACTGCCCCCACTCTCCCTGTCTTTCGTAAACTACTCAAGACTCATTTATACCGCCAGGCATGGGGGAATTGAGATAACTCTTCCCCCTAGGACATTACAAGTTATGCATGGTATGTTTGTGTGTATGTTTGGTTTTATAATAGGGGTTTTTAGTTGTTTATTATTATTGGATTGTACAGGTTGTGTTTATTATTGTTGCTAGCTGCCTCGAGTCTGCGGAGAGGGGCGGCATACAAATCCAATAAATTATTATTATTGTTGTTGTTGTTGTTATTATTATTATTATTGTTGTTATTATTATTATTATTATTATTATTATTATTATTATTATTATTATTATTATTATTAGAGGTACCACTATAATATATATATAAAAAAGGACCCAAGAAGTTCAGGACAAGGAAACCTCAAAGAGAAAAACTGGCATCACAATCTGCACCTCCTTTCTCACAATATCCTCTTTCCCTCAGAATAATGTTTCTCAAATCTCCCCAATGAAGGCCAAGTCTTCATTCCTTCACAAGAATCTGTAAACCGTGATGGACTTCTGTTGTCCTAGGGCAGTGTTTCCCAACCTTGGTAACTTGAAGATACAGTATTTGGACTTCAACTCCCAGAATTCTCCAGCCAGCATTTGCTGGCTGGGGAATTCTGGGAGTTGAAGTCCAAATATCTTCAAGTTGCCAAGGTTGGGAAACACTGCCCTAGGGAACCATCAATAATCATCCACACTGTTGTAGCCAGCCACCTTTAATTGTGTAGCTGAACTTAGAACATAACACGAGGCACTGAGCCATTCTGAGACAAGAGAAACACTTCAGCCTTTAAAATGCCCCTGCCCTTCTTTCCACTAGGTTTATTGAGCTCTTTATTACGGCTTGAATTCCTGGCCTCGTATCCTCACTTGCTTGTTTGATATAACAAGTAAGTTATGTGGGGAAAAGTGGACTGCCTCTCCGTGGGTGGGTGGGCAAAAAATAAAATTGTTCCTGTCCTGGGCAGCCTGTAGCCATTTCTTCATCGCCAGGGAAGCTGAGGTAAAATGGTGATACCGAAGCCATCTTGATAGACAGCTGCGTGGTAGCAATTAAGGCTTGCTGTTCCTGGCTACTTCTACCCAGAGGAGAAGGCATCTTGATAGGCTCCACATGAGCCAGTTCACTTAGAAGGATAAACTGTTATGCCAAGACTTTGCTTGGGCCCGTCGCCATCCAGCTGTGAACATCTGGTTGTCATTTTCTCTCCACAAACTTGCTCCTGGCAATGGAGGAGGAGGAAGGCTCTCACTTTCCTGCTGTCAGTGTTCAGAAACTGAAGAACGGGAGAGGCTGATTGCAATATGGAAAGCAAGGCAGAAAATGTGCCACAGAGGCAGAAGAAGGCAATAAGAGCATCTTTTAGGATACCTGACAAGCACCCTGGCCTTCAAATAGATTACTGTATTTTTTGGAGTATAAGTGTTGTGGTTAGCTCTGGCCCAGCTCCTGCCCCAAGGACTGTAGATGTTTTGCTCCCGGGGGAATCTGATGATGAAGGCTCCTCTGACCAAGAAGACATGAGTGACAGGGAGGAGGAGAGTGTGGCAGACAGCTCAGAAGGAGAGTAATTATCTAGCTCCTCCTTGGATTCGGAACAAGAGTTAATGATACAGCCACGCATGTGGAGAGCGATGCATGGGCAGCAACAACTGAGAGATTATTATCAAAGACAATGAGGCCACCTGTGGTTGGGTGGGGCTGTGGTCATTAGTGAGGCTGCTGGGGAATTCTGGGAGTTGAAGTCCAGATATCTTCAAGTCGCCAAGGTTGGGAAACACTGGTATAGGGAATGGTTTTGAAGAGCAGGAGGAAGAGTTTCTATGAAGGCAAAACATTTTTGCTGTAGTCACTAAGTGAATCACTAGTGGTTAATGAATCTTGAGGTCATTAATCAAATCCAAGTTCCCCCATCGACTTTGTTCGTTGGAAATTGGGTAGGAAGGTTGCAAATATTGATCGTGTGACCATAGGAAGCCTTAGGGTTGGTTGCCAAATGGCCAAATCCAATCATGGGACTATGAGGATGCTATGACAGACGTAAGTGCAAGGATCAGTCAGAAGTCACTTTTATCCGTGCCATTATCGCTAAATGAATGGTCATAAATCAAGGACTACTTGGAATGCCCTGGAACATAGAAGCTATAAAATGAGCTTCCTAAAAATAAAAGTAATCCTACTTGTTCTTTGTTTTGTGAAATAGTGTACATCCTAAAAGTATACCAGAAGGAGCTTTAAACACAAAGTGCTTTCATTTGAGTGATTAAAATTGCCTACTTTTTATCAGTTTTCATTTTGATGATTTTCTCTCTCTCTCATGCTTCTGTCTTAAATAGCAGTCTCTTTTACATTAACACTGAATAGGCACAATAGCTGTTTCCCTAAGCATGCTGGTAGGTGGAGGTGGCAAATTTTGAGCATATTATTTAAAAGACAAAATCTCTGTTAGTGAGACTAGCTCTGCACAACCCATCAAAAACTAATGGAGACGATAAACTGTAGGTGATATGAATACATCAGATTCAGTTTATGGCTACGTTCACACATCGGGCTTGACTAAGACAGAGGGGAATCTGTTGGAGTTGCATTTTTCAGAAGCTACCCAACCCAAATAGGACAGCCACAGACCAGGATATCAGGAATTAAAGTCTTTGCAGATGACATTGTCTGGCTGATGGCACCTGACGAACGCCAACTCTTTGGGACTTGATCAGCCACTGGGATGTATGAGGCAGAAGACAGTCCCATAGGTAACTTGGTCCCATGCCATGTAGGGCTTACTAAAAGAATTACAGTGGTACCTCTACTTAAGAACGTGATCAGGTTCTTAAGTAAAAAAAGTTCTTAAGTAGAAGCACTTTTCCCCATAGGAATCAATGTAAAAGCAAATAATAGGTGCAAACACATTAGGAAAGAAATAAAAGCTCGGAATTTGAGTGGGAGGCGGAGGAGGAAGAAGAGGAGGAGGACAGTTGCTGCCGAAGGAAGAAGGTGAGGTGAGGGGAATCAAAAAATTCAAAACTTTAAGGATTTTTAAAAAAGGGACTCTGAGGTGGCAAGGAGGAGCATGCGCCTCCCATACACTGTGCCAGAGAGAGAAACCCAAGCGGGCGAGAGGGGGGAATCTCCTGTTCCTTTGACCGGAAGGTGGCTGCTGCTGCTACCTAGTTCCTCTTCCTGCCCATGCTGAAGGACTCCCCTGTCATCTCGCTCACTCACTTTGTAGCCAGCACCTTTCCTTCACTCTGGTGACTCCTTGGTTTGGCTGAAGCCAAGTTGATCTGGCAAAGCGCCCCTTTTGCCTTTCCATGCCCAGGCATTCTGGGAGGCAACCTAGCACCGGGTGTATGGGAGGCAGCTCGAGGGAGTCACCATAGCGAAGTGGTTTATTTCCTCTCCAAGTGCCCAGAGAAAGGAAAACGCTTTGTTCGCTCTGGGCTGCCAAAGCCTCCTTAAGCGCCACCGAAAGATTCCTCAGACAGCCCAGAAAACCCCTGGATGGCTGGGATTAAAGAAATCGGCCAGGTCTTTGTGCCGCTATCAAATTTCCTGGGAAATCTTTCCAGGCTCGGGTTCTTAATTAGAAAATGGTTCTTAAGAAGAGGCAAAAAAAGTCTTGAACACTCAGTTCTTATCTAGAAAAGTTCTTAAGTAGAAGCATTTTTAAATAGAGGTACCCTTGTATTATAAAAGGTTACTAAATGAATAGTTGTTAGTCAGGGACTATCTGTACTTTAAAGATCTGTGTTAATCTAAAATGGAAGTCTTTCCTTCACGTGTGTGGAGTAATAGGTGAAAAAGATTTTATCTTGCAATACCATTGCTATTAATATGAAATGTTTATCTTACTTGAACATTCCCATCTTTATACTGCAAAGGGTTAACAGACTAATTCTACCTTTAAATGCTAATAACTATGACTAAGTTAATTAGTGGAACCAGCCTGGGTTTAATTATTTCACTTGACCTGGTATAGCTTTATACAATAATTCTTTTAGAGAGGCAAGTGGGATTGGGGCAGAGGAGATAAGTGATTTATGAAAAGAAAACTTAAAACCTTTTTGAGAGGTGCAAGTACTCTGACTTGAAATTGGAGGAGTATTATGCTTTCTACTGAAATAGAAAGCCTCCAAAGTAGCTGGTGGGAGGGAAGAGATTTAAGTTGTCAAGAATATGTTTAAACCTGGAGAGCTTTCCAGTTGCATAAACACCTTTCCCCCCATACAAGCAGGATTTTACTTATTGAATAATGGCAAAAAGCAGCCCGCTAAAGAAGACGGTGAAGGGATTTTTAGAAATAAATTTGGCATAAACTATAGCATTCAGATTTGATTGGGAAGTTGCTTAAATCCCATCTTGCTAATCCATGAACTAACTAAGGGAGCTTGCATTAACAGAGGTAGGCTGTTGATGATTTGGATCGGTTCGGGCAAACCGGTTGTTACGATTCTGCATAGTTCGGCGAACCAGCAAATCCCACCATTGGCTGGCCCCACCCAGTAATGGGCAGCCAAAATTTTTACTGCCACTCGTGTTGCTCTCTGGGGTGACAATTTGCTTCGCATTTCCTGCATTCTCCTTCCTGGGTGGCCCCCCCCCCCTGCCTCAGGCTGGTTAGCTAGGCAAACAAGTGTTGCCAGAAGCATAAATGATGCCAATGCCATTTCCACCCACGCCTTCTGCTTGCACCTCAGGTGGGAGGTGGCCATGTGGGGCTGGAGGGAGCCGAGCAGGAGAGAGGGAAGCTCGTCCAAGGCCAGGAAGGAGGAAAGAGGAAAAAAGCAAGGAGCGCAGCAGTAGCAGGAGCAGGAAAAAAAAAGAGAACAGTAATCCAGGAAGTGACAGCTGCCAATTAGCTGGAGCTGCACACACATCTTTATTTCCGCCGGTGGAACTGTGTTCCACCCTGTCCTGCCTGCTGCCCATCCCTGGCCCCAGCCCATTCTATTATGGCTGGTGGTTAAAGTCATGCCCGCTCCCAACTACTTTTTGGCTCATTCACCCAGACCACATGGACCCAGCTGATCCCTGCACCTCACCCGCTTTTCTGCCTTTGCTGAAGATAAGGCTCTGCTGCAGGGTCTGGGGGTGCAACTATAGTAGGAAGCAGTGAAGGGCTGCAAAAATTTTTTACTACCACACTGTGGGTATTGCTTATTTTGTGGGTGTGGCTTATTAGCCATATGACCAGGTGGGAGTGACTTGACGTTCATGTGACAGGGGGGGGCCTTAAAGCTCATGTGACTGGCTTAAAAGTGGCCAACTTGACATCACCCATGTCAAGGGTTTGGGTTAGGGTTAGGGTCCCTATCTAAAGTATTTACTGTTTATTTATTTATTTATTTTATTTATTTATTCAGTTTTTATGCCGCCCTTCTCCTTAGACTCAGGGCAGGTTACAACATGTTAGCAATAGCACTTTTTAACAGAGGCACAATATTGCCACTACAATTCGGGTCCTCATTTTACCCACCTCGGAAGGATGGAAGGCTGAGCCGGTGATGAGATTTGAACCACTGACCTACAGATCTACAGTCAGCTTCAGTGGCCTGTAGTACAGAACTCTACCTGCTGTGCCCCCCTGGCTCATCCATGTTACTGAACATCCAAAATATACTATTTAATTCTATGTATATATGCCATATTTGTATATACATATTACACACAGGCACACAAAAATATACATTATCTACTATATAAACTGTATGTGTATGTACAAACACACACACAAACACACGCACACGGACGCATAGCTCTTCTAAAATTATACACATTCAACCCCATTTACTGCGATAGGAAAAATACACCCAGAGCCCAGAAGGGGAAAAAAAGAAAAAAATTCAAATATTTTGTACCGGTTCTGCATAACTGACCATACCCGTAAGAGCCCATCACTGGTAGGAAGCTTTTACAATGGCTGTATTGAGTTGACATAGATGGTATTCTGTTGCTGATCATGATTTTCTGTTTTGAAATTGATTATGAAAAGTTTTCATGTTTGTATATTGATTTTTTAAAGTTGGTTTTATTGTTTGTTTATTGTTTGTTGTGGTGAGCTGCCCAGAGTGACATGGCGGGCTATGGGCGGCTACGCAAATCAAATTTATAACAAAGAAACACCAAGCTAGCTGCTGCAAGAAGATTGCATAGGCTGATTAGAAATAGTGGGACAATGGCAAAGTAACGACAATGACGCATTGGGAAACCATTAGACTGAAATGTGTTTGAACATTAATAACTCGGGTTGGCATTTAGCAGGGGCCTCCATCAAATTCTATTGCTCAGAAAAGGAACTATTGAATGTCCCACAAGGAGGTTGACACACTCCATAAATACAATACAATACAATATAAAATAATAAAATAAAATAAAAATAATTAAATAATCAAATCAAATTATTAAATTAATAAAATAAAAAATAAAAATAAAAAACACAAACAAAACATTTAAAGGGAATGGACCACTAGGTCTTTTTCTGCCCTCTGTGTTTCTATGTTCTATGTTAGATCCTGTCTTGTTACAAATACTACTGCTTACAATTTAATTCCATTAGACCAGCAGTGGGTTTCTATTTGTTTATTTATTAGATTTGTATGCTGCCCCTCTCCGCAGACTTGGGGCGGCTCACAACTGTAATAATAACAGTATACAATGTAACAAATCTAATATTAAAAGAAAGTATCTAAAAACCTGTCATTTAATATTATACATAAACTATATAAGCCCGGGGGAGATGTCTCAATTCCCCCATGCCTGGTGATATAGGTGGGTCTTGAGCAATTTACGAAAGGCAAGGAGGTTTCTCCTGGTTCAGCCCGGTTGGTTGGTTGGTTGGTTGGTTGGTTATTTACTTACTTACTTACTTACTTACTTACTTACTTACTTACTTACTTACTTACTTACTTACTTACTTACTTACTTACTTATTTGATTTTTATGCTGCCCTTCTCCTTAGACTCAGGGAGGCTTACAACATGTTAGCAATAGCACTTTTTAACAGAACCAACATATTGCCCCCACAATCTGGGTCCTCATTTTACCCACCTCGGAAGGATGGAAGGCTGAGTCAACCTTGAGCCGGTGATGAGATTTGAACTGCTGACCTTCAGATCTACAGTCAGCTTCAGTGGCACTCTACCTGCTGCACCACCCCGGTTCTACTGGTAGTGCTGGTGGTGAGGGGCTCTGCCCACCCACCCAGGATGCCTCTGCGCATACACAAAAGTGTTGCGTTCATGCACAAGTGCACCCAGGAACCCATAGTAAAGGGTTTTGGAACTCACAACTGCATTAGATCTGATCTTCGTGATCCAGGCTGGAAAAAAGTGAGGGAAGGACGTTAGACACGAGAGATCAAATTTTTTAACACTGCTTTTTGTCTTCTTCACGTCTATCTTATCAGGGCTTCAATTCTTCCTGTCTGTATATTATCATAATTAATTCACTTGAAGCTACAGAATCCATTCCCAACAATATTAACCTGGGTTAATGAAAGCAAACCTTTCGCTAATGAGTGACATTACTTGTTACAATAACATGCTATTAAAGGTTATGTCAGCATATAATGGCAATAGCCAAATGAAAAAAGATGACATTGTTTCTACATGTTCTATAGTAATATTGACTTCAGTTTATAGTGAAATCTTATGACAGCAAAATTCAGCTGTTTTCTTTGTTAGGAAAGCTCGCTACGGAAATGAATAAATTTCCTAGTGGAATAATTTCAATAATTTGATTACGTTAGTCATTGTATCTGGCCATATTAACATCTAAAACTTTTGTATTTATATTTTTATTGCTCGGGCTTGCAAAGTTAAATGCTACCAAGGCTAATATACCACAATAATTGCTGCTTTTAGAGGTTTTCAGTTCATCATAAACAATTAATGTTGAACTTCTTGTGCCTTCAGCTAAGGTCAGGATGTAAGTTAGAGATAAGAGGAAATGGCAATGAAGAAGGAAAAAAAATACTGTAAAAAGAGAATTCAAAGATTATAGGATATTTTATATTTTTCTTCTGAGATTGGAAAGAAAAAAATACCGAATTAATAACATACTTTCCCATTTACAACTGTTTTGTAGGCTGTCTGAAATTATGTTATATATATTAAGTTAATAGATAGACAGACAGACAGACAGACAGACAGACAGATGGTTGAAAGATAGATATACAGACAAATCAATAGACAGACAGGACAAATAGGTAGATAGATTAGATAGACAGACAGACACACAGTTAGATAGATAGATGATAGATAGATAAATAAACAGATAGATAGAGGACAGAGATGAAATGGATGGATGGATTGATATATAGTGATAGATGATAGATAGATATAGAGATCAATAGACAGACAGACAGAAAGATGATTGGAAGATAGATAGATAGATAGATAGATAGATAGATAGATAGATAGATAGATAGATAGATAGATAGAACAGAGAGAGAAGAAATAAATGGACGGATAGATGGATAGACAGACAGACAGACAGACAGACAGACAGACAGACAGACAGACAGACAGATGTAAAAATAATTCAAAGCCAAAAATACATATCATGGGTAGCCTGAAGGCAAGATCTTAAAAAAAAAATCTAATTTCTTAAATTGTAATAGAAAGTGTTTCAATTGTGTGCTTGTATTTAAATTATGCTTTAAGCTATTATGCTTTATTGTTATTTTGTCATTTGGGGCACATCATTTAATTGTTGCCCTGAGTGTTGATGTGTTTTAATCTTGTAATCTGCTGCAGATCTGGAAGTATTTTTTCTTCATTTGGGGATTACAAATGTTTATAGATGATTATTATTACTACTATTCCTATTACTTCTCTATTGTCCCAGAATCGTCTTTTTTAATTGAATGGTTAGAAATATTGCCTACATAAACAAATGAGGAAAATGCCACTTATCCAATTTTCTTAGAAGGTCATTAACAAAATATTAGCACCTCCCTCCATTGGGCTTCAATGATTAAACATGGCATATACATTTGCAATAAAGACCTATATTTAGGATTAAATGTTTTAAAAATGGTTCTCCTTGTATTTCTGAATCTAGAAAAGCCAAGAGAAGTTATACAGAAAATCCTTGACTTACAACTACAATTGGGACCAGAATTTTCATTGCTAAACAAGGCGGTTATTAAGGGAGTTGTGTCCAATTTTATAAGCTTTTTGCCACAGTAAAAATTACTGCAGTTGTTAACTGAAACATTGACTTTGCTTATTTTATTTTATTCATTTATTTTGTCCAATACTTAATACACATTGAAGAGAATAGACAAGTAGTAATATATATATATATAAAGAAAAGGATATAAGAAAAGTTATAAAAATAGAGGAGAAGATATATGAGAGGAAGAATAGATATTTGAGATAAAGGAGAGACAATTGTTTGTTGGGAATTGTTCTGTCGGGCTCTCTGGTAGACTTCTCCCAACAATTCACAGGTACAAATTTCAGACACACACACACGCTTGAAAATTCAAAACAATGTCCTTTATAATGAAAAGTCACTTAAACTAAGCCCTCTTTTGGTATAGCAAAGAGCACTTGTCTCCAAACAAATTGGTAATTTGTACAAGTCCCTTATCAGTTCTGTGATACTTAACTTGCATCTGTGAGGCAATTCACAGTCCTTCTTCTTCCACAAAGTGAAACAGACTTTGCTCTGGTTTAGTTTCAAAGCAGGGAAAACTCAGCACACAAAAAGTCAGTCAGTAAAGCAGTCACTAAACACGATCAGATAATCCTCCACAATGGCCAAACCCACAGGCTGCTATTTATAGCAGCCTCACTACTTACCACAGCCCCACCCAACCACAGGTGGCCTCATTTTCTTTGATAATAATCTCTCAGTTGTTGTTGCCTATGCATCGCTCTCTGCATGCGTGGCTGTATCATTAACTCTTGTTCTGAATCCAAGGAGGAGTTAGATAATTGATCTCCTTCTGAGCTGTCTGCCACACTCTCCTCCTCCCTGTCACTCATGTCTTCTTGGTCAGAGGAGCCTTCATCAGCAGTTTCCACCAGGGGCAAAACAGGCCTGCAGCATGTGGATGTCTCCCCCACATCCACAGTCCTTGGGGCAGGAGCTGGGCCAGAGCTAACCACAACACTTTCTAACTTCTGGTGGACTCAGTAGGCTCATGTTTCACCCTCCCTAGGCTCCAAAAGCTTCCCTGAGGTTGGAGAAGGGTAAAACACATTCCCCTATCTGCCTGGAGGGCCTCTGGAAGCCAAAAATGCCCTCCCAGAGCCTCTGTGCAAGCCAAAAAATCAGCTGGCCAGCACACATATGCACATTGGAGCTGAGCTAGGGCAACAGCTCCCGTGCCAGCAGATATGGTTCCGCGTGCCACTTGTGGCACCCGTGCCATAGGTTCGCCATCACTGCTCTAGAGTCTTAACATATTTTCTATAGTGTGGTGATCAAAATTGGATGCAGTATTCTAGGTGTGGTCTTACTAAGGCTTTACAGAGTGGTATTACCCAGGTTCGCCATGTGCCCCAGTTGCGACCCTATTTGGACCAGGAGTCACTGCTCACAGTCACTCATGCCCTCATCACCTTGAGGCTCGACTACTGTAACACTCTCTACATGGGGCTACCTTTGAAAAGTGTTTGGAAACTTCAGATCGTGCATAATGCAGCTGTGAGAGCAATCATGGGCTTTCCCAAATATGCCCATGTTACTCCAACACTCCGCAGTCTGCATTGGTTGCCGATCTGTTTCCGGTCACAATTCAAAGTGTTGGTTATGACCTATAAAGTCCTTCATGGCACCGGACCAGATTACCTCAGGGACCGCCTTCTGCTGCACGAATCTCAGCGACCAGTTAGGTCCCACAGAGTGGGTCATCTCCGGGCCCTGTCAACCAAACAATGTCGCTTGGTGGGACCCAGGGGAAGAGCCTTCTCTGTGGCGGCCCCGGCCCTCTGGAACCAACTCCCCCCAGAGATTAGAATTGCCCCCACCCTCCTTGCCTTTCGTAAGCTGCTTAAAATCCACCTCTGCTGCTACGCATGGGGGAACTGAGATACACTTTCCCCCTAGGCCTTTAAAATTTTATGCATGGTATGTCTGTATGTATGATTGGTTTTTATGTAATGGGTTTTAACTGTTTTTAGTATTGGATTATACTGTTTTGTTACTGTTGTTAGCCGCCCCGAGTCTGCGGAGAGGGGCGGCATACAAATCCAACAAATAAATAAATAAATAAATAAATAAATAAATAAATACATACATACATACATACATACATACATACATACATACATACATACATACATACATACATACCTCAGTAAGGCCCTCCCTTTAGATTTTATTTTCAAAGTTTCCTGAACTCCTTTGCTCTTTTGGTATTTTCATACATATGTTTGATTTTTGAACTCGCTTTAAACTTGATTTCTTATTCAGTGTAGCTCTGAATCTTGATGGGTATTTAACTTCTTGCATCCCTGAGTAGAACCTTATATTTTCCTTCCATTAGCTTAGTGGGATTTTGACGTTGTTTTGTTTCTCCTCTACCTGTTTTTACCCCTGTGTGAGCATGGAGCTTAAAATCAGTCTGTTGCGAAACCTTCTCCCTTTAATAATTTTTATGAAGTGGAGTCCAATTATCGTTATCTTCCTTGGGGATCCATTCAATTAAGCACAGCCATGGTAAGTAAATGGTCACAGAGCTGTGTAACTATATTTACATCCGATTAGTGGGAACCAGGTGAGATAGATAGCTTTGAAAACCAGTTGTTTATGCACTGCTTTGATCTGGTTTTGCTTTCTTATCTCTAATGTCAGAGATAGTTCGGGTGTCTCCTCCTTTTAAGTCAAAGAAAGACGAGGCAGAACATTTAAGGAGAAATCTCAAAAGGACTTTATACGCTGAGGCAATATAGAAAAAGGAGAAAGCTATTAAATATTGAAGAATAATTTCCAGTAAGGCCTCGTTATCTATCTATCTGTTTATTTTATTTGTTTGTTTGTCTGCTTGTTTGTTTGTCAAATATGTATAGGATAGTAGTAGTTTGTATAAACTAAGTTAAAAAGTAATAATAAAAGAGGACAATAGGACAGGGGGATGGTATGCACACCCCTTACATATCTCTTAGAAACGCGAAGAGATCGACTGTAGACAGTCTAAAATTAATGTTTTGGGGGTTTGGGGAAGTAACCACAGAGTCAGGTAGTACATTCCAGGCACTGATCACTCTATTGCTGAAGTCGTATTTTCTGCAGTCGATTTTGGAGTGGTTTACATTTACCTTCTGCCGTACAGATACCAGCAACCGATTAGGTCCCACAGAGTTGGCCTTCTCCGGGTCCCGTCGATTAAACAATGTCGTTTGGCGGGGGCCAGGGAAAGAGCCTTCTCTGTGGTGGCCCCAACCCTCTGGAACCAGCTCCCCCCTGAGATTAGAACTGCCCCCATCCTCCTGGCCTTTCGTAAGCTCCTTAAAACCCACCTCTGTCGTCAGCCATGGGGGAACTGAGATAACTTCCCCAGGCCTATACTGTTTATGTATGGTATGTTGTGTGTATGTTTTCTTAAATTATGGGTTTTTAGTTTTAATTATTAGATTTGTATTGTACATTGTTTTTCTATTACTGTTGTGAGCCGCCCCGAGTCTACGGAGCGGGGCGGCATTAAAATTTAATAAATAAAATAATAAATAAAAATATTGTGTGCTCGTGTATTGCTGTGGTTGAAGGTGAAGTAATCATTAACAGGAAGGACTTTTTGGTATATGATTATATGAACTACATTTAGATCAGATTGGAGGCAACATAGTTGTAAATTGTCTAATCCCAGTATTTCAACTCAGGTGGAATAAGGTATTTTGTTGCAAGTAGAGGAATGAAGGATTCTTCTTGTAAATTTCTGGACTTTCTCGATTGTATTAATGTCTAATATGCAGTGCAGGTTCCAGAGAGATGAGCTGTATTCCAGAATTGGTCTAAGAAATGTTTTGTATGCTCTGGTTAGCAGTATAATATTGCCAGAGAAGAATCTACATAAAATTAGATTAACAACTCCTAGTGCCTTTTAAGCAATGTTGTTACATTGGGCTCTAGCACTTAGGTTGTAGAATATGAGTATTCCAAGATCTTTGACAGAGTGAGGGTCATTTACAAGTTTGTACATTTGTATTTTGTATTCTGATTCTTCTTGCCAATGTGTAAGACAGAGCATTTGTTGGTTGATATTTGAAGTTGCCAATTGTTTTACCATTCTGCTATATGATCAAGGTATTTTTGAAGGGTAGCAGCATTGTCAGTGGTATTAAATAGTTTAACACCATCAGCAAAGAGAACACAGTTGCTTAAAATATGATCACAAATATAATTAATGTAGAATGTGAAGAGTGTTGGTTGTAGAACACTGCCTTGAGGGACACTGCTGTTGACAGGAGCAAGATTTGATATGACACTTCCTATTTTGACCACTTGTTGTCTGTTAGACAGGAATGTGGTTATCCAGTACAGGTAGTACTCAAGTGACAACTGTAATGGAACCTGCCCATCATGGGATTGCAACTCATGACAATCATGAGTCCTCGGAGAGAGGCAGCATACAAATCTAATATATTATTATTATTATTATTATTATTATTATTATTATTATTATTATTATTATTAAAATGGGACAGTCATATAACTGAACTGAATTCAGGACCTTTTTTGTGGCGGTTGTAAAATTGTTATGGTCATAAAACCATACAGACCAGGAAGAAGGTTGACTCAGCCTTCCATCCTTCCGAGGTGGGTAAAATGAGGACCCAGATTGTTGGGGGCAAGATGCTGATTCTGCAAACCGCTTAGAGAGGGCTGTAAAAGCACTGTGAAGCTGTATATCTAAGTGCTATCACTATTGCTAAATCTCTTGGCTGAATACTTGCTGCTGACATTTCCCTCAAGTTTTCTGAATCCGCCAGTGACCAGCAGTGCCAACCTGCTTGGAGGCAGCATTTAGGAATCTATCTCTGCTGCAAGGCAGTACTGGGATGCCCCAAAGCAGCAGAGATACTGATGGAAGAGGAGAAAAATGGAGGGACCGGAGAGGGCAAAAGCTTTGACATAACTTGCTAGGCCCCTGTGAAAAAGAGGGACATTTGGACGAGTTTATCCAGGCTCATCAGTTTGGGCTCTTCAGATCTATGGCTTTAAAACGTTGAAGCAGGATTCTGGAAACCTGAAAAAGGAAACTTAATTTGTCCCCTCCCATTTGTGACTTGTGGTTTTAGGATAGGAAAAACAGGGCACGCTGATTATAAAAAGAAAAAAAAATCAGAATATAAAGCCAGTATAGTCAGAAAATGTAAGAAAAAGGAGAAGGAGAAAGGGAAATTGAAGAAAGAAGAGATATCGGGACAGAGAGGAAGGAGAGAGGAGGAAGAGAAAAAGAAAGGGGTGAAGGAGGGGATGTGGAGGAGGAGGAAAAAAGGAGGAGGAGGAAGAGAAGGAGAAGAAAAAGAAAAAGAAAAAGGAAAGAAGAGAAGAGGAAAAAAGAAAAAAGAAGAGAAGAAAAAAAGAAGGAAAGAAAGAAAGAAGGTAAGAAAGAGAGAAAGAGAGAAAGAGAGAAAGAGAGAAAGAGAGAAAGAGAGAAAGAGAGAAAGAGAGAAAGAGAGAAAGAGAGAAAGAGAGAAAGAAAGAAAGAAAAGAAAAGAAACATAACGGTCACACTGATTTTTTTTAAAAAACCTATGAGAATTAACAATTTCAAGCCCCATGTGAAATGTGAGAAGGAAGATACAGGTATCTTTAATTTTTAATCATGAACGTTAGGAGGAAACTTGGAAAACTGCAAGTGGAATTTCCAAACTTCGTTTATACCGAGTTCATTAAGATGGAAATCCTAAGAACATTTTGAACTGTTTTTTTTCTCCTAATTATCTTGCCATCTGGATTTAATTGCCATTTATGAAGTAAGCTATCAACGGATTCTCCAGATATCTTTTGATTGCTTATTGGGTGAGAGTCCAAGATGATGGATCAAGTGGCAGAAGGCATCAAAAGGCAAAACAATGACTAGGAGATAAACAGTAGAAGCAAAGCAGGAGGATTGTAGAAACTGTTTTGCATCTATTGCTATTCCTCTACTAGTAACTTGTTTGTACCATCATTCTGCAACAATGAAATATAGTTAAAATTCACAGATGTAGGTCAGCCGATTATTTCATTCAGGCTTTACTGCTTGAGTAAAAAGAATAAATACTTAATTGGCAGACAATCTCAATTTAAAAGAGCATATGGGCCATATGCTCCTAATCTTCAAATAGATTAGGCTACGCTCAGGCTTTTTATTTTTTTGAAGCACTTTAAGTATCGGCTGGACTTTGGGCTGGGAGGATGGGTTGAAGGCCACAGGAATGCTCAGTTATTATCTTTTTTAAAAATTTGACCTTTCTTGCCTCTTTGCGGGAACAAAATGTTAAAGATAATAAAACATGACAAAGAAAATCAGAAAAGAACAACAGCCACCCAAAAAAAATATTGCTTGAAAGAAAATGTTGGAATTTAAAATATCCTTATTTGAAACTACTCTTCAACAAGACACCTTGTACAGACTGAGTTAATCTACTTTGGAGAGGGGAAAAATACAGATAGTCCACAAATAAGCCCCGAATGTCTGTTATTAAACAATACGGCTGTTAAATGAGTTTTGCCCCTTTTGACAATCTTTCTTGTCACAATTGTTCTACAGCTGTTAAGAAAGCAACCGGTTTGTTAAGTGAAACTGGATTCTGTTGTGTGTACTCCTGTTCAGTTTGGGGATGTTGCAGATACTGATTCGGAAAGTGTTTATGAATTAGTGGTAGGGCCTGATTTACAGGCAGAAGACGCAGGACGTTTCTATAAGTTCAGATTCAAGTGAAGGAGAAACAGATACTAGATGGGTAAATCCTTATTTCAGGTGCTTGCAGAGGTGAAGAGAGCAAGTGTCAGGGAAGAAATATTAAGGAGAGGAACGGGTTAATTAATTAAGTAATTAATTCATCACATCCGGGTGTCAGCGGAAGAGAAGGGTTGAGTTGTCAATCTGCTATTAAGAAATAAGTGGCTCCAAAAGTAAGCTTTGCATTTTGTGCTTTTAATTGCAGTTTTTATTACCCTGGGCTAACTCTGACTAGCCATAAATCTTAGAATGACTTGTGGAATGCTTTGATGATTTTGATGTTGCCTTGCCTACCAAAGTTTAAGATAAGACAGCGCTGCGTGCCGAGATGACGCAGTGTGGAACAGAGGAAAGAAAAATAAAGATGATGTTTTGTTTTACAAATCTATGCATTTAGCAATCCTTTATTCCAATTAACAGTGGCTTTAGCCAGAGATCAGAACAGCTTCCATATTGACTTTGCTTGTTGGAAGATTGCAAGAGGGAATCACATGACATTGGGACACAGCAACGGTCATAAATATGATCCAATTGTCAAGCTTCCAAATTTTAATCACATGATCGTGGGGAATCCTCCAATGGTCATTTGAAAAATAGCAATAGCAATAACACTTAGACTTATATACACTTTACAGCCCTCTATAAGTAATATTATTAAAAATAATAACAATAACAAGAGAGTTGGAAGGGATCCTGGATGTCTTCTATTCCAACCCCCTGCTTAGACAGGAAACCCTACACTACTTCAGACAGATGGTTATCCAACATCTTCTTAAAAACTTCCAATGTTGGTGCATTCACAACTAGTGTTGGGCAAACCGAACTGAGGAAGCTGGGCTATGCCTTGATATCTGTATTTTCATTTTGTACTGCATTTCTTGCCACGATTATGCTCTTTTGATATATGACCTGTGTCCTGCATATATCTGCTATAAACTTGACATTTTCTAAGTGCCGACAACAGGGCTAAGCTTTTCCGTTTTCACACCTGTACTTCCTCTGTGCCCGGTTGAGGGACAGCAGTAGCATTAAACGCGTAACCACGAAATGTACTCAGGAAGAGAGCAAAGCTTTGAAGGCACATAGCTTCTGCAGGAACCCACAATCTAACCGCAAGTGCCTCTTTGCTGTACATTCTCTATCTCCTACATTGTATAACCTCTTTTTACTTTCTGTATAAGGAAACGTTGACAACTAGTATCTGATTGGCTGATACTGTGTGTTTTTTGTACTCCTTTGGAAATGTATAAAGAGCCCTGAAAAGCAATCCACGTTGTTCAGACATTGCTTTTATATCTTCTGAACCTGATGCATGCACCAAATAAACCTGGCAATCTCAATCTTCTCGTGGTCTCTGCTCCCTTATTGGCAACAAGTCGTTCCTGTTCTGCTACAGAACGAAATTCGGGTTCAGCGTGTTCGTGCGAACTTGGCGGCTGGTTCGGGCAAGTTCGTGGAACCCGAACCCACCGAACCCTTCTGGGGGCGGAGCTGCCAAATTGCAGTCAGCCAGCAGTTAGCAGAAATAGCTAACTGCATCCTAACCACTGTGGCTCAAAAAATGATTATAAACCTCAGTTTTCAGTGCCGTTGTAATTTCAAACAATCCCTAAACAAATGGTTGTAAGCCAAGGACTGCCTGTAGCTATGAAACGGGGAGTACCAACTATTTAATTTGTTAATCAAAGAAGTTTCTCTCTTACCTCTCGATCGAGTCCTGCTGCCACTGTCACTATATCTCCAGTCTCGCTGTTAATGGTAAACATATTCTGAGATGGGCTTTGAGGCGTTTGAGTCACAATGCGATACCTCACCATCCCATTTGCTGTAGTGCTGTCATCGGCATCGTTGGCCGTCACTGTCATCACGTAGGTTCCTTCAGACAAGGTAGAAATGACAACAGAATCAATCAAATGTCCCACAAGAATGGGATTGATAGAATTCAACTCCTAGAGGCCAGTGGATGGATTTTGTGGGTCATGTTGTCCAGCCTTACTAAAGCTGATGCCCTCCAGCATTTTAATTCTCTTCAATTCTAAGATATATCCATTGATCCATTGATTATTTATTCATTGATCATGCTTGTCATGATGGCTTAATGGTGAAGACAGTCACCTCCCACTCTGTAAGGTTGATGTCAACCTGCAAAATGAATTCTTAAAATGAAGGTTTTAAGCATAAAACGTATCAGGAAAGACTTCATGAACTCAATCTGTATAGTCTGGAGCAGCGTTTCCCAACCGGTGTGCCGCGGCACACTAGTGTGCCGCGAGACATGGCCAGGTGTGCCGCCAAGCTCCAGCTGGGCGGGGCGCTGCCGGTACTTCCGTCCTGGGGCTCCCGCTCGCAGCTGTCCCCCGGCTCCTGCTCGATGCCGCGGTTTTCGGCGCTCTCCTGCTGGGCCCCAAAGAAGGAAGGCAGGAAGAAGGAGAGCTCCATTCTTCGCGCCTTTTTCTCGCCTTCCTTCTTTGGGGCCCAGCAGGAGAGCGCCGAAAACCACGGCATCGAGCAGGAGCTGGTTGACAGCTGCGAGCGGGAACCCCAGGATGGAAGTACCGGCAGCGCCCCGCCCAGCTGGAGCTTCTCTGGCGTCGACGGCAAGTGTCCTTTGTGGCCCGGCGGGAGGGCACTGGCGATGGGAGCGGGGGGGGGGGGCGCAGCGGCCGCAGGCAGTCGCGGGGAGATGGCGGCAGTGAGAGGGAGCGCTCTCTCTCTCTCTCTCTCAGCTGACTGCAAGCGGGAGCCCTGACGGTGGCGGTTGGACGTGCTGCTGGACGTCGTACATGCTGGCGCTGTGGGCCTGGCATATATGGTGTCCAGCAGCACGTCCAGCTGCCGCCGTCAGGGCTCCCGCTTGCAGTCAGCTGAGAGAGAGAGAGAAAGAAAGAGAGACATATAAGAGAGGCAGAGAGAGAGAGAAAGAAAGAGAGACATAGCAAGAGAGGCAGAGAAAGAGAGACAGAGCAAGAAAGAGAGGCAGAGAAAGAGAGATAGAGAAAGAGAGAGAGAAAGAGAGACATAGCAAGAGAGGCAGAGAGAGAGAAAAAGAAAGAGAGACATAGCAAGAGAAAAAGAGACACTTAGCAAGAGAGGCACAGAGAGAGAGAGAAAGAGAAAGAAAGAGAGACATAGCAAGAGAGACAGAGAGAAAGAGAGAGAAAGAAAGAGAGATAGCAAGAGAGGCAAAGAGAAAGAAAGAGACATATAGCAAGACAGTGAGAGAGAGAGAGCAAGAGAGAGAGAAAAAAGCAAGAAAGAGATAGCAAGAGAGACAGAGAGAGAGAGCAAGGGAGAGAGAAAAACATAGAGGAAGGGAAGGAGGGAGAGAGAAAGAGCAAAAAAGAGAGGAAGAAAGAAAGAAAGAGGGATGGAGAGAGAGAAAGAAGGGAAGGAAGGAAAAGAGAGAAAGAGGGAGAAATAGAGCGAAAGAGAGGAAGAGAGAGGTTTTTTTTGTCCAAACTTTTCTTTAGCCCGCCCCCCCGCCCCGCCCCCCCCTTTCAGTGTTCCCCAGGATTTTGAAAATATGAATAATGTGCCGCGGCTCAAAAAAGGTTGGGAAACACTGGTCTGGAGGACAGAAGGAAAAGGGGGGACATGATCGAAACATTTAAATATGTCAAAGGGTTAAATAAGGTCCAGGAGGGAAGTGTTTTTAATAGGAAAGTGAACACAAGAACAAGGGGAACACAATCTGAAGTTAGTTGGGGGAAAGATCAAAAGCAACATGAGAAAATACTATTTTACTGAAAGAGTAGTAGATCCTTGGAACAAACTTCCAGCAGACGTGGTAGATAAATCCACAGTAACTGAATTTAAACATGCCTGGGATAAACATATATCCATTCTAAGATAAAATACAGAAAATAGTATAAGGGCAGACTAGATGGACCATGAGGTCTTTTTCTGCCGTCAGACTTCTATGTTTCTATGTTTCATTACTTGAACCATAACAGTTGAGAGTGCAATCCTAGGTAGCGGCAGACATTTCCCGCCTAGGGCACAAAGGCTGTGAACTCCAGGTGGTTCTAGGTAGGGCATCCAGCCACTAAATGGTCAGCTCCACCCAGTCATCCTTGACTCTATCCAAAATTAAGGGGTTAATTCACCCAGTGAATTATGTTCCAAGGCGCCAGAATAGAAGCTTTAGACCATGGGAAAAGACAAATTTCCCATGGTGTTAGGAACTAAAGCTTCTATTCTGGCGCCTTGGAACATATTTTTACAATCTGACCAATCAGGCATTTACAGTCCCTCTAACCTTCCTGCCAATCCACTTAAAGCTCTGTTGGGAGAATTGGTTGGGAGTCACCACAACATGAGGAACTGTATTAAGTAACATTAGAAAGGTTGAGAACTACTGATTTAATGGGATGAAGTGCTACAAAAATTCTTGTGATGTCTTTATTGATTAGAGTCCCCATCTACTTTTGACTAAAGTCTACTATTGATTAACAAGGATTCCAAATCTTTCTCTGATGATGCCACTGAAAGGATTTTTAATGGTAGCGGGTTTTTAACTTTAGTTTTTAATTATTGGATTTGTACCATATTGTTTATTGTTGTGGGCCACGTCAAGTCTTTGGAGGGGGCGGCATACAACAACAACAACAACAACAACAACAACAACAACAACAACAATAATAATAATAATAATAATTTACCATGGGGCACCAGAGGCATTGTGGGGAACAATGAAGCTGCCTAAAGTGACAGCTAAGAACCAAACATGAGAACCACACTGCAACTGTATTTTTCAGCCAGAAGCCTCATGGGGTTTCTTTTGGGGGGACGACCCACACAAGATGTACACAGATCTTCTCCTGTAGGTTGACAAGAACTACTATCTTGCCAACCTACACTTTTTCCTGAAACTGGCAAGGATTGAGTTCCCACAGAATTCCCGCCTTTGCTCAACTCAACAAGTTTCAGTGCAGAAGAATAATCGAAAGTAATGCGGTGAAGATAATACATGTTAGAAAATGTAGAGAACCCAGCTCAAATGCAGGTGGGAGTGAGAAGTGAGCATTAGCACTGACCATGTACACAACTGTCAACTTCTTGAAGAAAAGGCCGGGTGAAAATATAGTAATCAATAACGGAAATCGGTCCAAGAGTCTGTCAAATTGTCACACCTAATCCAACTTGGTTTCTTAGGAAAGAAAGACCCTGGGCTCCAATTTGTGAAAAAAGTATACTTTTACTAAATACCAAGTGTGTAAATATAGCAAATCTAGAACTCACTTTATATTCCCTGGTTAGCTTTTCTTTTCCTGTTCCTCCTACATATTAATTCTTTATTGTCCAGTTACAGGGGGTGGACATAAAAATGGAAACACTTGACTTTTTGGCATCATAATGTTTGAACATGTTCAAATCGATCAAAACTTGACATATTTTAATGTTTTGGTTTTTTAAAATTCTGTTATTTGATATGTTTTTTTAAACTACCTTTTTTTTTTTTTTACAGAAATTTAAGGAAATTGGTTATAACCTTCTAGAAATGGCAGACCTCTCAGACTTTCAAAGAGGCCAAATTGTTGGTGCTCGAATTGCAGGTGCTAGTGTAACAGAAAGTGCCTGAATGTTTGGCGTTTCAAGAGGTAATATCTCAAAAGAAATTACTGTTTTTGAAAGAGAAGGGAAAACGTCCTCAGTCAAGCACAGGTCTGGTCGAAAGTCGAAGTTGTCTGAGAGAGACCGTCAGACTCTAAAGCGAATTGTTAGAGCGGATCGCAAGATCGCAGCTCCTAAAATCACTGCAGAGCTCAATAGACACGTACAGAACCTAGTTTCTGCAAAAACTGTTCGAAGGGAGCTTCACAAATCTGGATTCCACGGAAGAGCTGCAAGGTGTTTCTATTTCTTTGTCCACCCTCTGTACATTCAAAGAATATGTTTTGCTAATGGTCCCTGCATTGGCGGGTTTGATGGTGAGGCATTGCACTTCTGTTCCCAGGCCCCTGGCCTTGGGGCATTGAGCCGATGTCTTAGGACAGCACAATGAGCAGTTTTGGTTTCCCCCTTCTCTGCAATTCCAGCCATTCCCCCTTCCCATAGTTATCACTTCACATCTGGACTATTGCAACGTGCTCTACATGGGGCTACCCCAGTAATGGGCAGCCAAAAATTTTACTGCCACACTGTGGGTGTGGCTTATTTTGTGGGTGTGGCTTGATGTTCATGTGACTGGGTAGGAGTTGCTTGCCGGCCATGTGACCAGGTGGGAGTGGCTTGAACGATCATCATCGTTCAAGTGAACTGTTAAGTCCTCGACTTACAACCTCACCAGTGTCGCTCTCTGGGGTGACAATTTGCTTCGCGTTTTCTCCGCTCTCCTTCCTGGGTCGCCCCCTGCCTCAGGCTGGGTAGCTAGGCAAACAGGTGCCGATCAGCTGTTGAGAAAAGAGGGGGGAGGAAATGGCCCCCTGCAACTCCTCCCGTTGCTGGTCACCCTGCCGCTTTCCGAGGAGGAGGATGGAAGGGAGGATGGTCAGCTAAAGCTAGGCACACAGCTTAATTTCTGCCAGTGGAACTGTGTTATGAGAAGATGCACGTGCACGCAAGATTTGGATGATTTTTTTTTTGCTTCTGTGCATGCGCAGAAGCAAAAAACGCACCAAAATCTTACACGTTTACATCCCCTTGCAAGATTTTGCTTCCTGAGCATGCGCAGAAGCAAAAACTCACTAGTACACATGCTCATGCATACCAGACAGAATTAGGGCCCAGATTGTTGGGGGCAATATGCCTATTCTCTGTAAACTGCTTAGAGAGGGTTGTAAAGCACTGTGTATATAAATCTAAATGCTATATAAATGCTATATACAGCTGGCTATTCCATACTAGCCATATGCATTTTAGAAAAAGGGAATAATTTTGCAAGTCCCCTGCCAGAAAATAAGAAATTCCATTGCAGAGTTGAGAAAAGTTGAGTTACAGCTCCTTCTTAAAAATTGGTCACCCACAGCTACACCACTTTGTTTCTGAGCAAATGACCGAGGCAAAGTTCTCTGTTCCTTTATAAAGCAGCTTTTGTGAATTCAAATAATCTGGAGCTAGAAAGCAATTAAAAGGTTGAGGGGTTTTTTCCCCCCATAAAAAAGAACACTGAATGGTTATTCTGGGGATTAAGATAAAAGCACCATTCTTAAATCGTAGGATCAAAGAGTTGGAAATGACATTGAAGTACAGGATCCCTTAAACCACTCCTGACAGATGAAGAATCACTGAATAAAATGTGACTGTGTTTTTTCCCCTTCCTTTTCCAGGTAAAATTGTTCTGTGCTCTGACATGCCAGCTACCAATTTGTGATGTTGCTTGCTTGCCTGACCTTTCTAACAAAGCTATTAGGACTTTGTTCCTAATCAGATTTAGTGGTGCTGTGCTGAAATTTGCCTGGCAAATTTAGCCATTTCCTTATTGCTGGAGTGCTTGAGAACTTTTAAATCATTTGCCCTGTTTTTACGTTGCTATTTCTTCTTTAGTATTGGAGGTGGAAGAGAAGGCACAGGTAGTCCTTGACACATGGCCATTCATTTAGCGATTCTTTAATGTTACAAATGGCAATGAAAAAGTAACTCACGTTATTCTACAATTGGCTTGAAAGAAGAAAAATGAAATACAGTGGTACCTCGGTTCTCGACTACAATTCATTCCAGAAGTGTGGTGGAGAACCGACTTGGTCAAGTACCGAATTAATTTATCCCATAGGAAATAACGGAAATGGGTTTAATTGGTTTCCAGCCTCTATTTCCTTTATTTCCTATGGGATAAAGATCTGAGGTCTAAGCACTCCAAGCTGTAGGAAGGATGGGGGCCGCTGCAATACGGGAAGTTTCGGGGGGGGGCTCCTTTCCTCAGTGGTTCGTCTTCTTCCCTTTAAGCAGCTACACCAACTTTCTCCTTCCCGACGGCGGCAGTGGCTTTCCTTCGAGCAGCAGCAGCGCCGGGAACGTCACATGAGAAAGGGAAGCCGCTGACGTTCCCGGCGCTGCTGCTGCTCGAAGGAAAGCCGCCGCCACGGTCGGGAAGGAGAAAGTTGGTGTAGCTGCTCAAAGGGAAGAAGACGAACCACTGACGAAAGGAGGACCCCCGAAACTGCCGGTATTGCAGCCATCCCCACCCTTCCTACAGCTTGGAGCGCTTAGACTAGAGACTGGGAGGCTGTTTAGTGGGCGGCCAGGATGGGCGTGTCGGATTCTGACTCCCATTCCGTCTCACCCCGTCCCCTCAGATCTTGTAGCATTTTGAATAATAAACAAAATTTTCTGTGGCTGTTCGGTATCCGAATTTTTGTTCAGATACCGAAGCAAAGTTTTGCCAAAAATTTTGTTCGGTATCCGAAATGTACGAGAACCAAAGCGTTCAAGTACCGAGGTACCACTGTAAAGCTATCAGTGCTTAATTCAGTAATACATATAGGATATTATTAACCTTAAGTTGCTATAGATATTTATATTAGGGGAAAATTGTAATGTAAATAAAGAATTATGTTAATTTATGTATAAGCATAAATTGATTGTCAATATAAATTACCGTATGATAACCCTAGAGGTGTAAATGTATATATTTTTATTGTATTGTTTTGTTCTATTTTCTGTGTGTTTGTCTTTTTTAAAATGCATATAACCAAATAAAAATCATTTAAAAAAAAGAAAAAAGGAACTCACGATTAAGCCTCACAGTTATGACCACTGAAACATCCTTGTTACATGATCACAATTCATTACAAACAATCTTCTATGTTTCTATGTTTCTATACTTTTTCAGATCTTTAAAATTGAGGTGGCTTTCTGGAGGTATAGTTATCCTGTGCTAATTAAAAGAAGATACTGGGCTTCTTCTGATCAAGCATTCATTTTAAAAAGCTTCTTCATTTTGTCTAGAGCAATAATAAAGCAGTCTTTAAAAAATAAATTTAATTATTATTATTATTATTTATTTGATTTGTATGCTGCCCCTCTCCGAAGACTCGGAGCGGCTCACAACAACAAAACAGTACAAATCCAATAGTTAAAAACAATTTAAAACCCCTTAATATAAAAAACAGTCATACAGACATCTCAGCCAAACCATATATAAAACGGAAACGGCCCATGGGAATCAATTCCCCCATGCCTGACGGCAGAGGTGGGTTTTAAGGAGTTTGCAAAAGGCAAGGAGGGTGGGGGCAATCCTAATCTCTGGGGGGAATTGATTCCAGAGGGTCGGGGTCACCACAGAGAAGGCTCTTCCCCTGGGTCCCGCCAGACCACATTGTTTTGTCGACGGGACCCGGAGAAGGCCAACTCTGTGGGACCTAACCGGTCGCTGGGATTCATGCAGCAGAAGGCGGTCCTGGAGATATTAATAATTTGAACATTCCACAGACATTTATGGTTCAGCAGAAAATAAAAATCTGCATCTCTCTCTCTCCCAGCAATTTGCCTCTTTGCAGCTAGTTTCAGTTTCAGTTAGCACATGGCTGGTCTGTCTCTCTACAGCCTCAAATCAGCTGAGGGTCAGGAAGCCGATAATGAGTTGCTTGGCTTAACAGGGTCTGTTCTGTTTGCTGCAAGGAGGCAAATTGCTGGGAGGCAGAGACCAAGGTGGCCCTACATTTGGTGTATAAGATGCACCCAAGTTTTCGCCCTCTTTTAGGCAGTAAAAAAGTATATCTTATACTCTGAAAAATGTGGTAGTTTGGGTGATGAAACCTCTACAAGAAAACAACCAAGTTTACCGAGTACCAAGGACCCCTTAGAATTGTTTTTGACATCAAAATCAAAACTCTATCAGCAGCTATGTCCCACTATTTTCATTTTTATGGCTGCATTAGAATATCTATTATACCAACTTGCATTAAAGCAAGATTGATGCTCATTAGGTAGACTTAAAATGCATAAAGCGGAGAAGTAATGAGGCATTTACCAAGAGGCTATCCTTCCTCCAAAGAATCCTTCCACTTTGCAGTTTTTGCCTCCAAGTCACGTTTTCCCAACAAGTCACCTTTCCTAACAACATTTTGTCTACTGCTGTGATTTAAACATAAGACAATGATAATTATTTTGTACTGACCTGTACCTTACAGTTTGTGTTTATAAACTGTTATTATTGCCACACCATTAAAGCTTTGTTAACCTTTTTGGTCTAATTTTCAAACTACATGATAGTTAATTTAATTATCTCTCCCTCCCCAGAAAAAAAAATTGCAACTCATTATAGAAAGATATGTAGCAGTAGACATATTATATTAGCTCTCCATTAACCTGACCTAATTATAGCCTTGCACTAAATTTTTCCCTTCCAGCCATTTTCCTGGGCAAGATGTGATATTTTGCAGATTGTACGCTACAAACATAGTTAATTGAGGAGAAAAGACCAAAGTTTAGTTACGGGGAAGACTTTCAGAACAGACAAGCAGCTAAAACAAGGTAAAATTTCCAATTCTGACATCCCTAAACCATTGTGAAGCAGATCTAACCCTCCTTTCAATGTTGAATAAACTCATAATAGTTCTCTTATTTCCTTTTTCTCCCTGTTTCTACAATTTTCATAAATGTAAGGTTGGTGGATGGAGAAGAGGAAGTTAAGAGTTGTTTCTATTTTTTAAGGCGCTCCAGAGGAATTATCAAATCAGTGATTTGTACCTTTATAATAAAGATAGCAGATAACAAATTAACAGAGTTGGAAGGGACCTTGTAGGTCATCTAGTCCAAGTCCCTGCTCAAGCAGGAGAACTTACTCCATTTCTGAGAAATCTCCAATCTCTTCTTGAAAGTCTCAAGGGATGAAGCTCCTACAAAGCAAGCTGTTCCATGGGTTGTTTGTCCTCACTGTCAGAAAATTTTTCCTTATCTCTAGGTTGAATCTATCCTTGATAAGTTTCCATCCATTATTCCTTGTTTGTTCTTAGAAACATAGAAACATAGAAGACTGACGGCAGAAAAAGACCTCATGGTCCATCTAGTCTGCCCTTATACTATTTCCTGTATTTTATCTTACAATGGATATATGTTTATCTCAGACATGTTTAAATTCAGTTACTGTGGATTTACCAACCACGTCTGCTGGAAGTTTGTTCCAAAGATCTACTACTCTTTCAGTAAAATAATATTTTCTCACGTTGCTTTTGATCTTTCCCCCAAATAACTTCAGATTGTGTCCCCTTGTTCTTGTGTTCATTTTCCTATTAAAAACACTTCCCTCCTGAATTTATTTAACCCTTTAACATATTTAAATGTTTCGATCATGTCCCCCCTTTTCCTTCTGTCCTCCAGACTATACAGATTGAGTTCATGAAGTCTTTCCTGATACGTTTTATGCTTAAGACCTTCCACCATTCTTGTATCCCGTCTTTGGATCTGTTCAATTTTGTCAATATCTTTTTGTAGGTGAGGTCTCCAGAACTGAACACAGTATTCCAAATGTGGTCTCACCAGTGCTCTATATAAGGGGATCACAATCTCCCTCTTCCTTCCTCCGGTGCTTTGTAGAATAGCTTGACCCCCTCCTCTCTGTGGCAGCCACTCAAATGTTGGAACACTGCTATCCTGTCTCCCCTGGTCCTTCTCTTCACTGGATATCAATGCCGAGTTCTTGCAACCACTCTTCATATATTTCAGTCTCCAGTCCCTATCCTGGTTGCTCTCCTCTGAGTCTCAACATCTGGAGTAATTTTCTAGAGTCTCAACATCTTTTTTATAGTGCGGTGACCAAACTGGATGCATTAATCCAGGTGCAATCTAACTAAGGCTTTATAAAGTGGTATTACTACCTCACTTGATCTAGATTGTATCCCTCTGTTAGTGCAATTTAGGATTGCATTGCCTATTTTGGTTGCTGCTGCACACTGCTGGCTCATGTTAGCTGGCTGTCCACTAGGACTCCCAAATCCCCCTCATAGTCACTGCTATTAAGCCTGGTTTCACCCAGTTTATATGTATATTTTGCACCCCTTCTGACAAATAAGATTTGAGTATGGCAGTGATTTTCAACCTTTTTTGAGCCGCGGCACATTTTTTACATTTACGAAACCCTGGGGCACATTGAGCGGGGGGGCGGGGGCTAAAAAAAGTTTGGACAAAAAAATTATCTCTCTCTCTCTTCCTCCCTTTCGCTCTATTTCTCTCTCCCTCTTTCTCTCCCTTCCTTCCTCTTTCTTTCTCTCTCCATCCCTCTTTCTTTCTCTTCCTTCCCTTCTCTCTTTTTTGCTCTTTCTCTCTTTCTCTCTCCCTCCCTCCCTCTATGTCTTTCTCTCTCTCTCTCCTTCCCACCCTCTCTTTCTCTCTCTCTTGCTTGCTTTCTCTCTCTTGCTCTCTCTCTCTTGATCTCTTGCTTTCTTTCTCTTGTTCTCTTTCTCTCTCTCTTGCTTTCTTACTCTCTCTCTTGTTCTCTTTCTCTCTCTCTCTCTCTTTCTCTCTTGCTTTCTTTCTCTCTCTGAGCTTCGCGGCACACCTGACCATGTCTCACGGCACACTAGTGTGCCGCGGCACACTGGTTGAAAAACACTGGAGTATGGTATGTTTGTGTAGTATTGATTGTTTTTTAATGCTGGTGGGATTTTAATTTTGTTTTTAATTATTACGTTTGTACTATACTGTTATTGTTATTGTTGTTGTGAGCCACCCCGAGTAATAGGAAAGGGGCGGCATACAAATCTAATTAATAGTAATAGTAATAGTAATAGTAATAGTAATAGTAATAGTAATAGTAATAGTAATAGTAATAGTAATAGTAATAGTAATAGTAATAGTAATAGTAATAGTAATAGTAATAGTAATAGTAATAGTAATAATTATTACTATTACTATTACTTAGATTTGTATGCCGCCCCTTTCCGAGGACTCGGGGCAGCTCACAACAATAACAATAACAGTATAGTACAAATCTAATAATTTAAACCAAAATTAAAATGCCACCATCATTAAAAAACAATCAATACTACACAAACATACCATACTCAAATCTTATTTGTCAGGAGGGGCGCAAAAATTGTTATTGTTATTGTTATTGTTGTTGTTGTTGTTATTGTTATTGCCATTGTTATTGCCATTGTTATTGTCATTGTCATCAATACAACACAGCAAACGAGATCACTATGCTGGATTTCGTATTTCATCACCATTTGGGCACTTCCCAAGCACCTAGGACTGCGTGATGTAGCGGCGAATTAGGTTTGCCGATCCCAGTAAAGTGGCCTTTTGCAATTGACAGATGGAGATTTTGTCAGTCCCGATGGTTTTCAAATGTCCTCTGAGATCCTTTGGCACTGCGCCCAGCGTGCCAAGTACCACTGGGACCACTTTCACTGGCTTATGCCAGAGTCGTTGCAGCTCGATTTTTAGATCTTCGTATTTCACTAATTTCTCTAGCTGCTGCTTCTCCTCAATTCTGCTGTCCCCTAGGATTGCGATGTCGATGATCCATATTTTCTTTTTCTCCACAATTAGGATGTCTGGTGTGTTATGCTTCAGAATTCAGAATTATTATTATTATTATTATTATTATTATTATTATTATTATTATTATTACTACTACTACTACTATTATTACTATTATTACTATTATTACTATTATTACTATTATTACTATTATTACTATTATTACTATTATTACTATTATTACTATTATTACTATTATTACTATTATTACTATTATTACTATTATTACTATTATTACTATTATATTTTGGGTTTTTTTTTTTTACTTAAGTGTATGATTTTACTTTTCTCTACATTGAATTTCATTTTGTAAGACAGGGCCCAGCACTCCAACAGAGATTTCAGAGTAAACTGAGAATTATATGGTAGATCTGAATTGGAGGCTGGGCGAAGATTGCTTTATGTTATTTCTCTTCATTTGCTGAACACAATGAATAAAAACCAGCAGGACTGCAGGGCTTCTGGTGGACTTACATATTCCAAGCATATTCAGAAGCCCTGACACAGAAAATAAAATTATCCATATGTGTATTAAGCATCCACCCCAGTTGAAAAGCCTTCTTTCCACTCTGAGAGGAACTGATAACATTGATGAAATTTAAAATTGAATATCAAAATAACAGGCCTGGTTAGCTATTTCAGTCCTCTAAATATATATTTTTCAGGCTCTGGATAAATAGAATGACAAAGTTCATATATACCCATAAGCCTATCTTGCGAATATAATGTTAGGGAGTGAAGAAATGAAATTCATTTTCTTCTTTCTATACAATAACAGCCCGGATATTTGTATAAACCCTTTAGCTGTCTTGTACCCAAAATGCCAGAACGTACATTGCACTCTTGAGACTGGTTTCCAGGTTTGTATTCTTTTAAAAGGTTTTCTAAAGGAAATTGCCTTTTGCACAATTCCCAGACAGCCTGTTCATATAGTCTTCCATAACTATCATAACCCAACGCACCTGAATAGCATTAAATGGACAAATGCTGGTTTTGACCTTCAGGTTGACATGGACAGCTGATGCTCTGCTTCTCTTGTTGATGGCAAACAAGGATTGGTTCCTTTGTGGACTTATCCACAAAACCTCCAGATGGAATTGATATGACTGAAATTAGGCTTTCTGGAGATATGTGGACATTGGCATTATTATTATTATTATTATTATTATTATTATTATTATTATTATTATTATTATTATTATGCCAGTGCAATACAGCAAACGAGATCACCATGCTGGATTTCGTATTTCATCACCAGTTGGGCGCTTCCCAAGCACCTAGGACTGCGTGATGTCGCGGCGAATTATGTGTGCTGCTTTACTGGGATCAGCACACATAATTTGCCGCTACATCACGCAGTCCTAGGTGCTTGGGAAGTGCCCAACTGGTGATGAAATACAAAATCCAGCATGGTGATCTCGTTTGCTGTATTGCACTGGCATAATAATAATATACAATACAAATCTGCACACAACATACCATACATAAACTATATAGGCCTGAGGAAGATGTCTCAGTTCCCCCATGCCTGACGGCAGAGGTGGGTTTTAAGAAGTTTACGAAAGGCAAGGAGGGTGGGGGCAATCCTAATCTCTGGGGGGACCTGGTTCCAGAGGGTCGGGGCCACCACAGAGAAGGCTCTTCCCCTGGGTCCCGCCAGACGACATTGTTTAGTCGATGGGACCCGGAGAAGACCCACTCTGTGGGTCCTGACTGGTCGCTTGGATTCACGCGGCAGAAGGCGGTCCCTGAGATAATCTGGTCCGATGTCATGAAGGGCTTTATAGGTCATAACCAACACTTTGAATTGTGACCGGAAACTGATCGGCAACCAATGCAGACTGCGGAGTGTTGGTGTAACATGGGCATACCTAGGGAAGCCCATGATTGCTCTAGCAGCTGCATTCTGCACGATCTGAAGTTTCCGAAGTGTTAGTTGGGCGGAGGGCAGAAACACCCTGAAATGGGGCCATCAGCTGATAATTCCATGGACAAAAATAGACCTGTTTTTAATTTCCTGGTTGCTAATCCCACAGCAAACCCCAAAGGACACATGGCAAACATCTGTCACAAATAGAAGATGGCATAAGGTCTTTTGGCAGATGGGCCTCAATTAACTACAGTATTTAACAATTCATTTCCAAATATGCTAATAAGATGTGCTGATCCCCTTATGACCACATCCCATAACCCATGAAACAGTAATGACCTCTGCTCATGGGGATTATAAGAATACGCCCATGTAATCTTATTATTTATTGAATGGAATAACAGAGTTGGAAGGGACCTTGGAGGTCTTTTGTTCAATCCCTTGCGGAGGCCAGAAACCCTACATCATTTTAGAGAAATAGAGAAATCTCTTCTTTAAAACATCCAGTGTTGGATCACCCACAACGTCTGGAAGCAAGTTGTTCCACTGATTAATTGTTTTGTCAGGAAATGTCTCCTTAATTCCAGCATGCTTCTCTCTTCAATTTAGTTTCCACCCATTTATTTATTTATATTTTCATGCCGTCCTGTTCTTTGGACGCATTGTCTCTTATCCTGCCCTCTGGGGCTTTGTATTTTATTTGTGCCCTGCCTTTATTATTTTTACAAATAATATACAACACACCTCCCTCTTGTTTTCCCTTGAACAACAAGGCTGTGAGGTTAAGTTGGGATGAGAGACAATGACTAGGTCAAAGTCCTCTGGCTGGCTTTCAAAGTGAGGCTAGAACTCATTGTCTCCTTGTGATTGGCCAAGAGCTGACATTATCCCGGTTCACTCATGGCTGTGAGTCGTCAGAGAGCTGGTCGCAAAGAGAGCATGAGGCTCCGCCCACCTGCCCATACACCACCATTTGAGTTCTTTTATCCACCCAAACGGCAGCATCCAGGTGGGTGGGTGGAGCCTCATGCTCCCTTTGCGACCTGCTCTCTGATAATTCACAGCCAAGAGTGAACCGGGAGCATTTATTATTATTATTATTATTATTATTATTATTATTATTATTATTATTTATTGGATTTGTATGCCGCCCCTCTCCAGAGACTCGGGGTGGCTAACAGCAACAATAAGACAGCATACAATAATAATCCAATACTAAAAACGATTAAAAACCCATTATTATAAAAACCAAACATACATACAGACATACCATGCATAAAATTGTAAAGGCCTAGGGGGAAAGAGTATCTCAATTCCCCCATGCCTGGCAGCAGAGGTGGGTTTTAAGCAGCTTACGAAAGGCAAGGAGGGTGGGGGCAATTCTAATCTCTGGGGGGAGTTGGTTCTAGAGGGCCGGGGCCGCCACAGAGAAGGCTCTTTCCCTGGGTCCCGCCAAGTGGCATTGTTTAGTTGACGGGACCCGGAGAAGACCCACTGTGTGGGACCTAACTGGTCGCTGGGATTCGTGAGCAGAAGGCGGTCCCTGAGATAGTCTGATAGTCTTTACCGCTGGATTGGCCCAAAGTTCTCCAGCTGGCTTTCATGGCTGAGGTGGGGCGGTACTCATGATTGTTTTCTTTCTGCCTGCTGCCTTAAGCACTAGATGCTTATAGAGATTCTCAGTCATCCAGGTCAAGTGCTTTTTCAAGAGGCAACTGGACATTCTGGTTCAGCAAAGCTGAAGAAGCTTCTTGCAAGAGAAGTGAAACGTCTTGAAAGAAAAACTAGAAACTCCAGTTGCCTCTTGAAAAAGCACCTTTGGGGTTTCACCCAGTGAAGGGCTACAAATTTTTTTACTACCACACTGGGGGCATGGCTTATTTTGTGGGTGTGGCTTGCCAACCATGTGACCAGGTAGGAGTGGCTTGACAATCATGTGACTGGGGGTGGTGGCTTAAAGGTCATGTGACTGGCTTAAAGGTGGCCAACTTTACGTCACTCACGTCAAGGGTTTGGGTTAGTCAAGGTTAGGGTGCCTGGTCTCTCCTCACCTCAAAGAGATACTATTTCCCTTTCTATTTACTATTCCTGAACCTGAAAAATATACTGATTTATTTATTTATTTATTTATTCATTCATTCATTCATTTTGTCCAATACACAATGAGAGTTTTAGTATGTGTATGTGTGTGTGTGTGTGTATGTATGTATGTGTATATATATATATATATATATATATATATATATATATATATATATATATATATATATATACATACATACATACACATACACACATACACCTACTAAAACTCTCATATATATATATATATATATATATATATATATATATATATATATATATATATATATATATATATATATATATATATGTTAAATGTTTATAGCTGGAATTTTAAAATTAAGGGAGACCAGGATATACACACACACACACACACACACACATAGTAAAATACATGATGAAGATTATAGAGGAGATACTCATAGTAAAATATATCTATGAAAGAATAGAAAAGAAGATATAGTAATAGAACATATCAATTAAAGAATAGAAGAAGAGACATAGGAATAGAATATATATTTATGTATGTATGTATTTATTTATTTATTTATTTATTTATTTATTTATTTATTTATTTATTTATTTATTTATTTATTTATTTATTTATTTATTTATTTATTTATTTATTTATTTATTTATTTATTTATTTATTTATTTATTTATTTATTTATTTATTTATTTATTTATTTATTTATTTATTTATTTATTTATTTATTTATTTATTTATTTATTTATTTATTTATTTATTTATTTATAGAATTGAAAGGGACCGTTAGGTCATCGAGTCCAACCCCCTGCCTGAGCAGGAAACCCTACAGCACCCGAGCCAAATGGAAGTCCAATCTCCTCTTGAAGGTGTCCAGAGTTGGGGAGTTCACCACCTCCCCTGGCAGGCAGTTCCATTGGTTGATCGCTCTGACCGTCAGGAAGTTCTTCCTTATTTCCAGGTTGAATCTCTCCTTGGTCAGCTTCCAACCATTGTTCCTCGTCCGGCCCTCTGGTGCCCTGGTGAATAAAGAGACCCCCTCCTCACCGTGGCAACCCTTCAAGTATCTGTAAACTGCTATCATGTCCCCTCTAGACCATCTTTTTTCTAGGCTGTCCATACCCAGTTCTCTCAGTCTCTCTTCGTAAGTCTTGGTTTCGAGTCCCCTAATCATTTTGGTTGCTCTTTTTTGCACCTTCTCCAGAGTTTCGATGTCTTTTTTGTAGTGAGGTGACCAAAATTGGATGCAGTACTCCAGGTGGGGTCTGACCAGGGCATAGTAGAGTGGTATTAGTACTTCCCTGGTCTTGGAGCGTATTCCTCTGTTGATGAAGCTTAGGATTGAGTTGGCTTTTTTGGCTGCTGCTGCACATTGCTGACTCATGTTTAGTTGATTGTCCACCAAGACTCCAAGATCTTTTTCGCAGTCACTACTGCTGAGTGGGGTATCTCCCAGGCTGTATGTATGTCTCGGGTTCTTTTTGCCGAGGTGGAGGACTCTGCATTTGTCGGTGTTGAACCTCATTTTGTTGGTATGGGCCCACTGTGATAGTCTGTCTAGGTCTTCTTGTACTCTGAGCCTGTCCTCAAGGGTGTTGGCTACCCCCGCCAGCTTGGTGTCATCTGCAAATTTTATTAGTTCCCCTTTTATTCCCTCGTCCAGGTCGTTGATGAAGATGTTAAAGAGTACAGGACCCAGGACAGAGCCCTGTGGTACTCCACTGTCTACTTTTTTCCATGTGGATTTGGTGCCGTTGAGGACAACTCGTTGGGTGCGGTTGGTCAGCCAACTGTTTATCCATCTACATGTGTAGTAATCTACTCCATTTTTTTTTCTAGTTTGTGGATTAGGAGATTGTGGTCGACTTTATCGAAAGCCTTACTGAAGTGAATATGCCATATTTGTACATACATATTACAACCAGGCACACAAAAATATACATGGCATGCTTGTATGTATGAGTGGTTCTTTAAATTGGGGTTTTTTAGATTATTTTTAATATTAGATTTGTTTACATTGTCTTTTTATACTGTTGTTAGCCGCCCTGAGTCTTCGGAGAGGGGCGGCATACAAATTTAATAAATAAATAAATAAATAAAATAAATTATCTACTATATAAACTGTATGTGTATGTACACACAAACACACAGCTCTTCTAAAATTATACACATTCAACCTCATTTACTGCAATAGGAAAAAAACATACCCAGAGCCCAGAAGGGAAAAAAAAATAAAATGATAATTTTTTTTTAACCGGTTCTGCATATCTGACCATATTTTTTCTACCGGTTCTGCATACCTGACCGTACCCCTAGGAGCCCATTGCTGGTTTAACTGCTAGACAAAACTGGCTCTCACTTTTCTTGATAATAAAATGGAAGTAATTTATTACTGCCTTCTTTGACCATAGAAGTTAAATAAATTAAATTAAATCTTAAATTAAATTTAATTTGATTTCCTAGTCTAGCCTACAGCCCTGGTGCTTCCTAGTGATCAACCATCAAAATCATAGCCAAGCCTGACCTTGCTTAGCTTCTCAAGAGGTCAGCCAAGGGGAACCAGATGCTGCCACTGATTGTGGCCTTTAATCAATAAAGCACATTCTTTACCCAAAAAAAAGTGATGTCATCTTTTTGACATGGCTTTTTATTGAAATTCAGCTGGTGTTCTCCATGACCTTTCCAGAAGCTAACCTAATTAATAAAGGAAGTTGCCTCCTAATTGCTAGATTTGCTGGATCCTCAACCTCTCTCTCTCTCTCCATGGAGAGATACCTTAGTGAGGAAAACAGAACAAAGCAACCTGAAGAGATGGCATGAAGAATGCAAGAGGACTCCCATTGTGAACGATTGAAGCCACACTTTATATGTTAAGAAAGCTAAGCACTTGATTAAGAAAACAAATAGGCCATTGTGTGTAGACATTAGAAGGGATTTGATCACTGCTTTGGGGGAAAGAAAAGGGAGGGGAAGTGGAGGAGACTGTGTTCTGGTTTTTTTCTTGAGAGGGAGAAGATTGATATCATAGGAAGAGCATCACATCTTTTTAAGAGAGTTGAAAGGGACCTTGTAGGTCATCTAGCCCAACCCCTCACCCAAGCAGGAGACCTTACACCCTTCATGGCATCGGACCAGAATACCTTAGGGACCGCCTTTTGCCGCACGATTCCCAGAAACCGATTAGGTCCCACAGAGTTGGCCTTCTCCGGGTCCCATCAACTAAGCAATACCGTCTGGCGGGACCCAGGGGAAGAGTCTTCTCTGTGGTGGCCCAGCCCTCTGGAATCAACTCCTCCGGAGATCAGGACTGCCCCCACCCTCCTTGCCTTTCAAACTCCTAAAAACTCACCTCTGCCGCCAGGCATGGGGAAATTGATTCTCCTCGGCCGTCCCGTTTTATGTATGGTTTGTTTGGGTTGTATGGTTGTTTTTAAATTAAGGGTTTTAACTGTTCTGTTTTTAATCATTGGATTTGTATTGTGTATTGTTGTTGTGAGCTGCTCCTAGTCTTTGGAAAGGGGCGGCATACAAATCTAATAAATAAATAAATGAATGAATGAATGAGTGAATGAATGAATAAATAAATAAATAAATTTCAGACAGATGGCAGTCCAATCTCTTCTTGAAAGTCTCCAGTGATAAAGCTCCCACAACTTCTGAAGGCAACTTCTGTCCATTGGTTGATCATTCTCCTTGTCAGAAAATTTCTCCTTATTTCTAGGTTGAATCTCTCCTTGGTCAGTTTCCATCCATTATTCCTAGTTTGGCTTTCGGGTACTTTAGAAAATTTATTTATTCATTCATTCATTCATTCATTCTTATTTATTTATTTATTTATTTATTTGATTGATTGATTGATTGATTGATTTGATTAATCAAATCAAATCGACTCGGGGCGGCTTACAACAACAATAGAACAATTCCTAACAAATCTAATAATTTAAAAAAACATTTAAAAACCCCCATTATTAATCAAACATACATACAAACATACCATACATAAATTGTATAGGCCCGGGGGAGATATCTCAATTCCCCCATGCCTGGCGGCAAAGGTGTGTTTTAAGGAGTTTACGGAAGACAAGGAGGGTGGGGGCAGTTCTAATCTCTGGGGGGAGCTGGTTCCCGAGAGTCAGGGCTGCCACAGAGCAGGCTCTTCCCCTGAGACCCGCCAAACGACATTGTTTAGTCGACAGGACCCAGAGAAGGCCCACTCTATGGCACCTAATCGGTCGCTGGGATTCGTGCGGCATAGTTTGACCCTGTCCTCTCCGTGGCAGCTCTTCAAATATTGGAACACTGTTATCATGTCTCCTCTGGTCCTTCTCTTACTGGATTAGCCATGCCCAATTCCTGTAACTGTTCTTCATATGTTTTAGTTCAAATAAATTGGCCTTTTAAATCAGCCAGCATCATTCTGTGAGTGAGATGGACACTATCTAGATTTGATATATAAAAAATAAATAATCATGATATATGCACTCTCCCTATTTCTCTCTCTCTCTTTCTCTCTTTGTCTGTCTTTCTTTCTTTCTGTCCATCCTTCAATAGGAATATTTTCTCTTCATGGATTTGTACAAGCAATGCAACCTGGAACTGACAATTATATTGTTAAGAGAAGACAGGTTGATCCATCCTTGTCAGGTCTTTGTAACCATCACCCTGCAGAATGAGGTCCATGCTATCACTAGTCAACAAGTGTCCTTCTGCTTTTGACACAGGACGAATAGGAAAGTCTATACAAATAAAAATAAAAATAAAAATAAATAAACACAAACCTTGTACATCACAACATTCGGGGAAATCTTTCACGTACCCTGGATAATCAATTGTTCATTTGAAAGCTGTCTGACTCCAAAACAGCAGGATTTCAATGCGAAATGTCATGCTTGGAAACAATAACCAAATTTTATTTCTGCTTATTTATTTATTTTATTTTATTTATTGGATTTATATGCCGCCCCTCTCCAAAAACTCGGGGCAGCTAACAGCAATCATAAACAGTGTACAATAATAATCCAATACTAAAAGCGAATTAAAAACCCCTTAATATAAAAAACCAAACATACATACAAACATATCATGCATACAATTGTAAAGGCCTGGGGGGGGGAAGGAATCTTAGTTCCCCCATGCCTGGTGGGAGAGGTGTGTTTTAAGTAACTTACGAAAGGCAAGGAGGGTGGGGGCAGTTCTAATCTCTGGGGGGAGTTGGTTCCAGAGGGCCAGGGCCGCCACAGAGAAGGCTCTTCCCCTGGGTCCCACCAAGCGGCATTGTTTAGTTGACGGGACCTGGAGAAGACCCACTCTGTGGGACCTAACTGGTGGCTGGGATTCGTGCCGCAGAAGGCAGTCCCTGAGGTAATCTGGTCCGGTGCCATGAAGGGCTTTATAGGTCATAACCAACACTTTGAATTATGACCAGAAACTGATCGGCAACCAATGCAGACTGCAGAGTGTTGGTGTAACATGGGCATATTTGGGAAAGCCCATGATTGCTCTTGCAGCTGCATTCTGCATGATCTGAAGTTTCCGAGCACTTTTCAAAGGTAGCCCCATGTAGAGAGCGTTACAGTAGTCGAGCCTCGAGGTGATGAGGGCATGAGTGACTGTGAGCAGTGACTCCCGGTCCAGATAGGGTCGCAACTGGTGCACCAGGTGAACCTGGGCGAACGCACCCCTTGCCACAGCTGAAAGATGTTTCTCTAATGTGAGCTGTGGATCGAGGAGGATGCCCAAGTTGCGAACCCTCTCTGAGGGGGTCAATGATTCTCCCCCCAGGGTAATGGATGGACAGATGGAATTGTCCTTGGGAGGCAAGACCCACAGCCACTCCGTCTTGTCTGGGTTGAGTTTGAGTTTGTTGACACCCATCCAGGCCCCAACAGCCTCCAGGCACTGGCACATCACTTCCACTGCTTCGCTGACTGCTTGGTACATAGAGGTACTGTAGTCCTCAATTTACGGCTGTAATGGAGCCTTCACCACAAAGTGGATAATCACGCAACTGAACCATAAGTAGTCAGGCCCTAAGTCATGTAGAGTTTATAGGTGACAACCAACACTTTAAATTGCATACAGAGACTGATTGGAAGCCAACGCAGTTCACGGAGTGTTGGAGTAATGTGGTGTAGCCTGCCCCAACCTCTCTTGCCACATTTGTGAAGTGAATCACCGCAGTTGTTTAATTCTGCCATCTGCAAAGTTTCTCATTTTCATCTCCTCTTTTTCCTCCCTCGCTTGTAGTTTTGACAACTCACTCGAGCAATTCCTTTCCACGTCTTTTTATTACCAGGATTGTACATGGAGAGACGTGGAGCGTTTTCTTCATTAAGTGCACAATCAGGTAAAAATGAACGTCCTCTTCCTCCCCCCCTCTTTCCCCCCTCCTTCCATGACAGTAAATCTGAAATCCTGCATCTTCGCGTAGGGTGATGTAGAAAATGCAAGGCTATGCCTTAAAGGATTAATTTCCACAAACCTTTAAATTGGAGCTTAATTTGAAAACTAATTCAGGTCCATAATTGGCTTTCTGTTCAAATCACTGAGGCTAAAAGATTTAAATTCTTAATATCCAGATGACTTTCAAGTATTTCGCCCCCATCTGTGCATTAGTCCGCCCTTTTAATCTCTCAGGGGAATCTCGGCTGGCAGAGAAATTAAATAAATAAATAAGCAGCAGGAGAACTAATAGAATAATCAACTTTTGGGGTCCCTCTCCCTCCCCCTTCCAAATCCCTGGCATTCTGCAGAATATTTATTTTTTACGAGATTTCTCCAGTTTAATGTGCGACATGTAGATCTCACTCCCGGCTATTTAATTTTTTAAAAGGGACATCAATAAACGGAACTGTACCAGGGAAGAGGAGAGCTAACACAGCCGGAGAAGGCAGGGGATTTTAATTACAACATTCTTCACTTAAGCAATAACCGTAGCGTGGCTTCTCTGCTTTGGAGGTGTGCCCTTAGTACTTAAAAAGCTTTTCGCAACGGCGTTTTTCAAAAGAAGGAAACGAGAGTTGGCTGCAGTTAATTCCTCAAGTTCATTCTGTCCAAAAGTATCTGCTAAAAGGAGATCTATTCCTCAGCCAGGTTTTTTTGAAAAAACTAAACAAAACCCAAGACTTAAAATCCACTGCTTTGGTTCTTTATAGGAGTGAGCCCAAAGTACAATAAAATAAAAACGCAACAGCTAGTCCTCTACTTATAAACATTTATTTAGCGACTGTTCAAAAACTTCAATAGAGAAGGATTTAGGGATAGTGATTTCTGAGAGTCTCAAAATTGGTGAACATTGCGGTCAGGTGGTAGGGAAAGCAAGTAGAATGCTTGGCTGCATAGCTAGAGGTATAACAAGCAGGAAGAGGGAGATTGTGATCCCGCTGTATAGAGCGCTGGTGAGACCACATTTGGAATACTGTATTTAGTTCTGGAGACCTCACCTACAAAAAGATCTTGATAAAATTGAATGGGTCCAAAGACAGGCTACAAAAATGGTGGAAGGTCTTAAGCTTAAAACTTATCAGAAAAGACTTCATGAACTCGATCTGTATAGTCTGGAGGACATGATCGAAACATTTAAATATGTTAAAGGGTTAAATAAAGTTCAGGAGGGAAGTGTTTTTAATAGGAAAGCGAACACAAGAACAAGGGGGCACAATCTGAGGTTAGTTGGGGGAAAGATCAGAAGCAACATGAGAAAATATTATGTTACCAAAAGAGTAGTAGATGCTTGGAACAAACTTCCAGCAGACGTGGTTGGTAAATCAACAGTAACTGAATTTAAACATGCCTGGGATAAACATATATCCATTGTAAGATAAAATACAGGAAATAGTATAAGGGCAGACTAGATGGACCATGAGGTCTTTTTCTGCCGTCAATCTTCTATGTTTCTATGTTTCTATGTTTCTATACTTTTTCAGATCTTTAAAATTGAGTGACACTTCTCTCCTAAACCTTATTTAACCCTTTAACATATTTAAATGTTTCGATCATGTCCCCCCTTTCCCTTCTGTCCTCCAGACTATACAGATTTTGTCTTTCCTTACTATACATATATTACACTAGTATCTCACTAGTATCTCACTACAACTATCTCAGTTACAATAATTCACAGGAACCAACGAATCAATACAGCAGCAGCGAGCAGAGAGCTCTTTCATATTTAAATACTTTTCATCTGATGAGGTTGCTGCATGCTTAATTGCCTCAGAAAGCATTCTCTATGTAGGCCTTCTGTCTGCATTGAAATATTACCTCAGGGTATGCTTAATCCTGACGCCCTGGTTAATACTGACATTTTTTTTTTTTCATCTGAAGCACAGCTGATCTGCTCCTCAGTTGTGTTTCGGGTTGAATCCTGCTACTGAGCATGCTCAGAAGTGAAATTGCACAAGGGAATGCGAGCGATGTGAATCAGTGGCAAAGGTAAGTGGAACCCACCCCTGAATCACATGATCACCATTTGTAACCATCCTAGCTGGCTTCAGTAAGCAAAGTCAACGGGGGAAGCCAGATTTGCTTAAGGACCTTATGATTCACTCAAGAGTTCCAGTGAATCGCTTAGCAACTGCAGAAAAAACAATTGCTGCCAACCTGCCTTCCATTGAGGACCAGTATACTGCACGAGTCAAAAGCAGGGCAGTGAAAATATTTACTGACCCTTCGCATCCTGGACATAAACTATTTCAACTCCTACCCTCAAAACATCGCTACACAGCACTGCACACCAAGACAACTAGACACAAGAACATTGCTTGGCCGACGGGACCCGGAGAAGGCTGACTTTGTGCGATCTGATCGGTCGTTGGGACATGTGTAGCAGAAGACTTAACGACTATTTTGCTTAGCAACAGAAAATTGGGCTCAGTTGTGATTATCTGTACATTGTTTCTACTCAGTTAAATGTAAAATTTCCAAAGATACTTCCCCAGAAGAGCCTTTTACTCCTCCACCCAAAAGAGAATACCGTACAAAATTAGACTTTCAATCCTGAGCCTTGAAAGCCTTGATCTCCAATGCCTTAAACATGATCTAAGTATTGCTCACAAGATCATATGCTGTAACATCCTACCTGTCAATGACTACTTTGGCTTCAACCACAACAACACAAGATCACACAACAGATACAAGCTTAATATTAATCACTCCAAACTTGACTATAAAAAAATACGACTTTAGCAATCGAGTTGTCAAAGCATGGAACTCATTATCGGACTCCGTAGTGTCATCCCCTAACCCTCAACATTTCACTCTTAGACTATCCACAGTTGACCTCTCCAGATTCCTAAGAGGTCAGTAAGGGGCATGCATAGGTGCACAAGTGTGCCTCCCGTCCCCTGTCCTATTGTCTCTTCTATAACTCTCTAACTTTTTCTTATATTACTATATCTCTATCTCTTCTTCTATATTATTCCTACATCTTCTCCTCTATTCTTCCATTGATTGATGTACTATGTGTATATCCCATGTAACCTCATCGTGTTTTGGACCAACAAACTAACTAACTAACTAACTAACTAACTAACTAACTAACTAACTAACTAACTAACTAACTAACTAACTAACTAACTAGATAAGATAGCAGCTTATGGTATCACAATTAAGAGCCGTATCCTTTTGGCAGTACAGGCAACACCCAAATATTTACAAAAGGTATGGCTGTTCATAAGGCAACTAGACTTTCTCATTTTTTCCTTGAAAACATTTTGCTTCTCATCCAAGAAGCTTCTTCAGTTCTTCTGAAGGACTAATGGAGATTCTTGGACAAGAAGTGAAATTTTCAAGGAAAAAAACCAAGAAAGTCCAGTTGCCTTTTGAACTGCACCTTTGGCCCTACTACAAAAATTCACAGATGGAACTTTTCCAACCAATTATTCCAAGTTTGTCTTTACTTGCATATATCTGCATATTACCTTGATTAACCTTAAGGAGATACCCTGTGCTATAAATATTCAAGCTATTCATTTTCACTAATTATGCTAGGGTTTACCAATAAACCAAAAGATTGAAGCTGGAGCTATTTCTGCCTTTAATTTATGTTCAACTGCTTTCATTATATACAATAGGAATAAATCATCATGTCGTTATTAATATTAGGTGACCATCTTTTCTTACTCAAAACTCTTTAAAGGCCTCCCTAAGCCACACAGCTATGGTAGGATAATTAATTCTGAAGAGGGCATTAAAAGACACCTTGAAAATCCACCATCTGTCTTGCATATTACATACTGTACAATCTAAATCAAGAATTCCTATACATCTGCTCCACTTATTTTGGCACAATTGTCCCATGCTCTTTTCTTTCTCTTAATATATGATGCCACCATTCTTTCCCACAATCCCAATTTTTAAATTCTGATGGTTAAGGGTGAAATTTCCAGTTCAAGAATTACATTCACATTGAACGATCATGTTTTTCAGACTGTAAGATGCACCTATGTATAAGACGCACTAAAATTTTGAAGAAAAGTAGGCCTAGGTGCCCCCAGGATTACACTGCAGATCTCCCAAGCCCTCTGCACACCCCATTTTTTGCCCATTTTTTGCAAAACGGGGGAGTTTTTGTTCTCCCCCAGCCTCCAGGAACACTCAACAGATCTCCAAAATCCTCTGTGCACCAGTTTTCACATGGGGTGGGGCTTCGGGAGGCCAAAAACACTCTGAAAAATAATTAATAGCAATAGTAATAGCACTTAGACTTATATACTGCTTCATAGTGCTTCATAGCCCTCTCTAAGCAGTTTAAGAGTCAACATATTGCCCACAACAATCTGGGTCCTCATTTTACCCATCTTGGAAGGATGGAAGGCTGAGTCAACCTGGAGCTGGTGAGAATCAAACTGCTGGCAGGCAGCAGAATTAACCTGCAACACTGCATTCTAACCACTCCACCAGCAGTGGGTTGCTCCTGGCTCGGATGAGTTCTTAGAACTAGTAGTGGCAGTGGTAGGAGGCTCCACCCACCTAGCCGGGATGCTCCACCCACCTCCCCAGGATTCTTCTGTGCATATGCAGAAGCGCTTGCAAACTGGTGGCAAATGAATTCAGTACCCACCACTGCACTGTACCGGGGCAGATTCCTCTTACCTGTTACTACTGGTGTGCTGTGCATGCAGCATGAGGATTCTCATGTGTATGCACACACTACGTGTGCGTGCATGTGTCCCCAACGTGATTGTTGCTTTCGCACATGTGCAGGAAGCAAAAATGCGCCAAAATCTCATGAGGGGATGCACACAAATGCAAGAGGTTTTGGTGGGTTTTTTGCTTCTGCGCATGCACGGAAGCAAAAAAACAACAACCCAAAATCACATGCGCGAGAGTGTCCTATCATGAGATTTTTATTTTGTGCATGCACATGAAGCAAAAAAGAGCAAAAATTGAGGAAAAAGGATGGTGGTGCCCAAAGAACCGGCCCTGGAGCGGTTGTGTGCAAATTGCTCAATTTGGCAGCCGCTGCAGAAATGGAGTCACCTACTGCACCAGTAGCAACCCACCACTGCGCTGCCCAATCACGGCTTTCTATAACTAATCCTTATAATATCCCCATTATTTCTCTTATTTTAGTTCAATTTAAGCTATAATTTTAAAACTTTTATATATGTTCTTAAATACTTTAGATGTATTTTTAACTATTACCTTATAGAGTGATACCTTGTCTTCCAAACTTAATTGGTTCCGGGACGAGGTTCTTAAGGTGATTGTAAGATGAAACAATGTTTCCCATAGGAATCAATGGAAAAGCGATTAATGCGTGCAAGCCCAAAATTCACCCCTTTTGCGAGCCGAAGCGCCCGTTTTTATGCTGCAGGGATTCCCCTGAGGCTCCCCTCCATGGGAAACCCCACCTCTGGACTTCTGTGTTTTTGCGATGCTGCAAGGGAATCCCAACAGGGGAATCCCAGCATCGCAAAAACGGGTGCTTCGCTGGCAATGGAAGTCTGGGGGTGGGGTTTCCCAGCGAAGGGAGCATCAGTGAAATCCCAGCATCGCAAAAACGGGCGCTTCGCTGGCAATGGAAGTCTGGGGGTGGGGTTTCCCAGCGAAGGGAGCATCAGTGAAATCGCAGCATCACAAAAACACCGAAGTCCTCGAAACCCCACCTCCGAACCTCTGTGTTTTTGCGATGCTAAGATTTCACTGAGGCTCCCCTCGCTGGGAAACTCCACCTCCAAACTTCCGTTGCCAGCAAAGCACCCGTTTTTGTGCTGCTGGGATTCCCCTGCTATTATTCCCCTGCAGCATCACAAAAACACGTAAGTCCGGAGGTGGGGTTTCCCATGGAGGAGAGCCTCAGGGGAATCCCAGCAGCGCAAAAACAGGTGCTTTGCTGGCAACGGAAGTCCAGAGGTGGGGTATCCCAGCGATGATGGTAGGTTTGTAAGGTGAAAATTGTTTGTAAGAAGAGGCAAAAAAATCTTAAACCCCGGGTTTGTATCTCGAAAAGTTTGTATGACGAGGCGTTTGTAAGACGAGGTATCACCGTAATTGATATTTTTAAGTATTTTATAGACGGTCTTAAACAACGATAAGATCTTTTCTTTTTACTTTAAAAAAAATATATAATGATGACTTCTACGCTGAGCAGAGCGACTGTAACTCCACTAAGTGTTGCATGTTATGTATGTCATGTCTGTCTATGCAATTTAATAAAAATATATTTTTTTTTCAAAAAAAGAAATAGGCTGGGCCCAGAAAGTGACTGACAAGTCACATTCCTTGTTATTGTTGACCTTCCATGATTGAAGATAAATTTGAAATGGGATTTCCTGATCCTAATTCAAAATCCAAGCCACTATTTCACATTGGGAAAAAACCAAATATAGCAGTGCTTATAATAGTGTTTGGGGGGGGGAATCTATTTTCTTGGGAGAAATAACCCTCTCCCTATTTTCTTCTACATTTTGGTGCAATTCAAGTAATGATCCTTCTATTTCTACTTTAAGTTATTCTGCTGCTAATCAATATTGCGCTGCTTATTCCAGGTCACACAGGGGACGTGAAATAGTCCTCTTTTGAAAAAACAAGCAGAGGATTATTTTAAATAGTGGAAAATTACTTACCTACGATCTTAAAATGGGGATGATTCAACAGCAATAAAATGCTCACAGAATTTTGGACATCCAGAGAATATTCAACAAGGTTCGGTTATTTATTCATTTGTCAAATTTAAATGTTTATGATCCCTCTACGGTTGAAGCTGTGCAAAGAAATCCATGCCTCATTTATTTACATGTGTATGTAAAAAGGGGGACAGACTTTTCACAGTTGTGGCTATCGTCTCAATCTCTTTGACGTGTGCTCCAAGATAGCCAACTGTAGACTTTGGGGATGGAGTGTGGCTAATTGAATCACTATACTATAATGAAAGGTAAAATCAATGTCCAATTTGTACAAATGGTTGGTCTGTCTGTCTGTCTGTCTATCATCTATCTATCTATCTATCTATCTATCTATCTATCTATCTATCTATCTATCTATCTATCTATCTATCTCTTCTTACAAACTATTTTCACCTTACAAACCCACTGCCACCACTGGGATGCCCCACCTCCGGACTTCCATTGCCAGCAAAGCGCCCGTTTTGTGCTGCTGTGATTCCCCTGAGGCTCCCCTCCATGGGAAACCCAACCTCCGGACTTCTGTGTTTTTGTGATGCTGCAGGGGAATCCCAGCAGGGGAATCTCAGCAGCGCAAAAACGGGTGCTTCGCTGGCAATGGAAGTCCAGAGGTGGGGTTTCCCAGCAAGGGGAGCCTCAGGAGTATCCCAGCAGTGCAAAAACGGGTGCTTCGGCTGGCAAAAGGGGTGAATTTTGGGCTTGCACGCATTAATTACTTTTCCATTGATTCCTATGAGAAACATTGTTTCGTCTTACAAATTTTCACCTTAAGAACCTCATCCCAGAACCAATTAAGTTTGTAAGACAAGGTATCACTCTATCTATCTATCTATCTATCTATCTATCTATCTATCTATCTATCTATCTATCTATCCATCCATCCATCCATCCATCCATCCATCCATCATCTCTCTCTCTCTCTCTCTCTTTCTCTCTCTCTCTCTCTCTATCATCTCTCTATCATCCTCCCTCCCTCTCCTCCCTCTATTTTTATAAAAAAACCTAGAGGTGGCAATCATTCTTAATACTTCTTCCTCCTATTTTCCCCACAACCACAGTTTACAGAGTCAGCATATTGCCTTGGATATTATGGTCCTTTAATGGAGTAAACACAATTTTAGTCATGATTAATTGTCATGTTGTCATGTAGATTAATGTAATAAAATAAGATAAATCAAATAATCAGTGAGACTGAAGTGGCTACCTATTTTCAAAGGCTCCTTTATTTATATTGGTCATGTAGATTGATGTAATAAAATAAAATATATCAAATAATCAGTGGGATTGAAGTGACTACCTATTTTCAAAGGCTACTTTGTCTACATTGGTTACTGTGAAGAAGTGGATTCCTCAGAGTTTTCCTTCCTTTTGGAAGGAAACCAATGGAGTTAGGAGAGAGAGAGAGAGAAAGAGAGAGAGAGAGAGAGAGAGAGAGAGAGAGAGAGAGAGAGAGAGAGAGAGAGAGAGAGAGAGAGAATCTTTATTGAATTAGGTTCTTGCCAGAGTCAGTGGCAATGTGGAAATGCAGCTTTGTGGATGCTTGCTTACTTTATTTATTTAGGAAACTGAGCTGTCTTCTTCAAAGAAGCAAAGTTCAAAGAAGCAGAACATTATTGGAGGCAAATAAAACATGGCCTTTTAAGATACACTTTCAATCAACTTCAGCACATTAAATCAAAACCGCCCAGAAAAAAAGAGATGCTGACTCAGAAGGTGTGTGTTTTAAAAATGGCTCACATCTCTTCACATCCTGCACTTGTAAGCTCAGCAAAGAAGTGCCGTGTTTTATACATTTTTTAAACTAAGAAGCACTAAAAGCTTCATCTGCATAAATATACACGAACTTTATTAGAAGTTGTTAGGGAGAATTTATCCTTCGGCATTTTTTAAATGGAAAGGGTGGTTCTTTTTAATGCAAGTATGGGGTATAATATACCATCGGAGTGATAGAACTTTGCTTCCATGGTTTTATTGTTTAAGAATCCCTACTTTTAGTGGAATAATGCATTGCTTGGCATCATAAAATATATCTCCCTCTCCTTCCCTCCCTCTTTCCCTCTTCCCCACACTAAATGCAACCATGAGTGCCTGTTTGCTATGGTTAAAACTACTGGACCATGAGTTCTAGCCCTGCCTTAGGCCTAAAGCCATTGATTGATTGATTGATTGATTTATGTATTTATGTATTTATGTATTTATGTATTTATGTATTTATGTATTTATGTATTTATGTATTTATGTATTTATGTATTTATGTATTTATGTATTTATGTATTTATGTATGTATGTATGTATGTATGTATGTATGTATGTATGTATTTATTTATTTATTTATTTATTTATTTGATTTTTATGCTGCCCTTCTCCTTAGACTCAGGGCGTCTTACAACATGTTAGCAATAGTACTTTTTTAACAGAGCCAGCCTATTTCCCCCACAATCCGGGTCCTCATTTTACCCACCTCGGAAGGATGGAAGGCTGACTCAACCTTGAGCCAGTGATGAGATTTGAACCGCTGACCTTCAGATCTACAAGTCAGCTTCAGTGACCTGCAGTACAGCACTCTACCTGCTGCGCCACCCTGGCTCTTTTGAATTGTGTGACTTTGTGATAATTTGTGATAAGAAGGACTTGGAGCTAGAACATACAATGAATGGTTGCAAGAACTCTGCATGGTTAGTCTAATGGAGAGAAGGACCAGGGTCGACATGATAGCACTCTTCCAGTATTTTAGGGGCCTCCAGAGAGAAGAGGGGGACACCTGAAGACAGACAAGGAATGATGGACAGAAACTGACCAAGGAGAAATTAAACCTAGAAATAACAGTGAGAACAATCAACCAGTAGAATAGAAGTGGGCCTTCACATGTTGTGGACCTTGGAGGACTCCTAGTCCAACACCCTGCTCAGGTAGGAAACCCTACACTACTTCAGCCAAATGGTTATCCAATATCTTCTTAAAAACTTCCAGTGCTAAATCAAATTAAGATGTTTTATAGATGGCACCTTCCACCATATAGAATTTCTAAAATGTTTCCGTCTGTATCGCCTATTTGTTGGAAATGTAAAAAAGAAATTGGTACATACTATCACGCGTGGTGGACATGTTCTGAGACAAAAATATTTTGGAACAAAGTAGAGAATTGGATAAATGAAATAACAAAAGAGAAGATTAAAAAAATCTCCTGAACTCTTTTTATTGGGTATTTCAAACACAAAGTATAAAAAAGAAATTTATTATTTAATAATACATATATTGGTTGCAGCAAGAATAGTATTTGCACAGAAATGGAAAGAAAAGACAATACCAAAAGACACTGAAGTATTTACAAAAATTATAGAATGTGCAGAACTAGATATGATGACTAAACGTTTAAATAATCAAACTGAAACAGAATTTTATAAAATATGGAATAAAGTATATGACTGGTGGAATTTTAAAAATGGTATTAATAGTTAATTATAAGATAGAATGAATTAGTATATAGTATAACTAACTTAGAAGTGTATATTCTTTCATTTTTCCTTTTCTTCTGTATTATTAATAACTTCTCTTTTTTGTTTAAGTATAGAATATCTTAAAATATAAAGAAATTTAAATAATAAGTTTAATATTATAAAAATGGAGTTGAATTCAATAAGAATGTAATGCACATGTGTGGTATTTCTGCTTTGATCTGATTACAGTTAGGTTTTTTATAATTCTGTAATAGTTAGACTTCTATGATAAGCGGAGCAATGGTAGGTCCTTAAATGTTTAATGTTGTCTGTCTTTGTCTGTCTTTTTGAAAATCAATAAAAATATTTTAAAATAAAAAAACCCTCCCAGTGCTGGCGCATTCACAACTGAGGCAAGTCATTCCACTGATTAATTGTTCTAACTGTCAGGAAATTTCTCCTTAGTTCTATGTTGCTTCCCTCCTCATTTAGTTTCCATTCATTGCTTCTTGTTCTACCCTAGGTTGACTCCTTTTTGTTTGTGGCAACCCCTGAGATATTGGAACATTGCTATGATGTCTTCCCTAGTTCTTCTTTTCATTAAATTAGACATACCTAGTACCTGCAACTGTTCTTCATATATTTTAGTCTCCAATCCCCTAATCATCTTTGTTGCTCTTCTCTGCACTCTTTCTAGAGTCTCAACATCCTTTTTACATCATAGGGACCAAAACTGAATGCACTATTCCAAAAGCCTGGAAAGCTGATGAACCATCATAGGAAACATTTAAAATGCTTTAACACTCAGCTTGCAGAAGCTATTAGTACATTTTATATTTATTTAATTTATTCTTCTATTGAGCTAGTGATATGATTCTCTTTAGTTGATTTGATTTCAGATATTTCTGGGAGGAGGAAAGGAAATAAAAATGCCAGCTCAAGAAAGTTGGAATAATTTCTTCCTTCTTACAAAAGGCTTGTTAAAGTTTTGAAGAAATTTAAGACAAGGGATAATGATCATTGGAATGAATTAATTAAAGAACAAACATCTTGTATGTACCAAGAAGAAATATATAGTTGATTTATTTGATCAGGGCTAAAAGGGGATATGTTTTTACTGGGAAGGAGATTATTTTCTGGACTTACTGACATTTGAACTAGGAAAGACATATGTTGGATTTGCTTTTAGTTAAGAGTTAAGATATGGAAAGATGATTTTGTTAATTAGACTGATTATTTTAGATTCTTTGGACTTTTAATGAGAATCTGGATTGCTTGTTCATTTTCCTTTAGTTAAGAGTTGAAATATGGGATGAAGAGTTTCATATTTGTTAACAAAAAGGTGATGACATTGGAATTGTTTATACTTTCAAAGGATCCCTGACTTACAACCACAATTGAGCCCAACATTTCTGTTGTTAAGTCCCTTTCACAGCTTTACCCCCTTGTCTTCTTTATTTCTCTTATTTCTTTCTTCTTTGCTTTTTTTTTACACCTTTGATTCTTTCTTCCTATTTCTCTTTTTCTCTTCAATTTGTTATTTTCTTTTATTAGCGGTCTTAACACTTTTAATAAAAATGTTATTAAAAATAAATTAAAAGGACGAAAGGGCGGAAAAAACCTGGCTTCTTTAACCCGAAGAATAAACATTTTCTAGTCAAAAGAATCCAGTTCTGATTTAATAGCTTAAAAAGGCTTATCTGGATTTTCAACAAGAAGGGGCTGCAATTTAGTCTATCAATCATCCTAATGAGCACAGTGAGTTGAACATTTGTAACTCTTTCCCTGTATTGATTTGTTTCAGAATAAGATGTGGGATATCTGATTCGCCGTGCAAGTGTCAAGACAATCACAGCTTATTTCAGATGATGTGAACCTACGTGCTCTTCGAATAGCAATTGCACTGAGACTTGTAAAGCACTTCATAATGCTTTATAGCCCTCTCTAAGCGGTTTACAGAGCCAGCCTTTTGCCCCCAATAATCTGGCTCCTCACGTTACCAACCTTGGAAGGATGGAATACTGAGTTAACTTTGAGCCGGTCAGGATTGAACTACTGGCAGTTGGTAGAATTAGCCTGCAGCACTGCATTCTAACCATTGCTCCACCATGACTATTAATTTTCTGATAGAATGAATGAACTGGGAAATGGGCATAGGATAACAGAATCCAACCCTCCATCGACCAAGCACAATCCACCATAAATCTCAATCCTCAAACAACTATAGCTCAAATCCATCCTAACTTCCTACCCGCCTCCAATCAAAACCTCAACCCTCCAACAACTATTGCTCAAATCCACCATAACTACCTACCCACCTCCAACCAAGACCAACTCCCAATCAACCACGACTAGGGATGCACACCCCTTACTTCCTCATCATCAACCACTTCTAACATTAAATGTAAACTAATAAACTCAAGAAGCATTGCTAACAAAGTACCCGAGCTCCTTACCTTACTAAAAACTGCCAAATACGACATCGTATTTATATGCAAAACATGGTTAAACTTGTCTCTCCACAACTCCATTATTACAATTAATGATTAATGTGCTGGTGGTGAGATTTGAACTGCTGAACTACAGCTAGCAGTAAGCTGAAGTAGCCTGCAGTACTGCACTCTAACCACAGTGCCACTCCGGCTCTGCCTTCATTTTATCCTCCTGATGACAACTCTGTGAAATCAACTGAAAATCCCCCTCCAGCCCATTTCCCATAATAGAGAAGGAATTTGACCTTCAGTCTCTCTAGTTGTAATCCATCACTCTAACTACTACATGATAGTGGCTCTCTTGCGTATCTATCTGAGCTCTTACTTTTCATTAGGCACATTTGGGCTCATGCTAAAAATAGCTGGCCCTTGATAAAGTACCTGGTTCAAGGTTCTGATGTATAAAATAGATATAATAATGGCAAAGCTGAATATGTTTTTGAATGCTGCCCAATCCTCCTTCTCCCCCTCCTTTTCCTCCCCCTCCTCTTCCTCCATCATCATCATAATTATCATCTTAATATACATGACATCCCCTGATAATAAGCCCAATTGGGCTTTTGAGTGCATGGCAATAAGGCCAAATACTTATTTCAGGATTAGAAAAAAAACATATGACAGGGTCTAATTTTCGGGGAAACACGGTACCTATATTACACATGCATAACCATGAAACCTAGACAGCCCTACCAATTTTTATGGGCAGACAATGAAATCACCAATACAATGCAGTAAGAAAGAAATTCTGGCCTTGCAGTTTGGCCAATGGGAAGGTGTGTTCCCTTTTAGAATAAAGCAAATGGGATGGGAGATTACAATTCGAAGAGGCATTTCTGAAGCTGAAAAATAGTGGCATTGTTATTACTAGCAACGGAGGAACAAAAGTTTTGAACTAGGGCAAAAATTGAATGAGTTATTAAGAAACAGAAGACTGCCAAATTTATGTGTTAAAAATCACTATTAAGTTCCCAGTCTCTCCAGTTTGAATTATCTGTCTGTCTGTCTGTCTGTCTGTCTGTCTGTCTGTCTGTCTGTCTGTCTGTCTAACCAACCTACCTACCTACCTACTTATCTATCTATCTATCTATCTACCTATCTACCCACCTACCCACCTACCCGCCTACCTGCCTGCCTGCCTGCCTACCTACCTACCTACCCAACCCACCCACCCACCCACCCACCCACCCACCCACCCACCCACCCATCCATCCATCCATCCATCCATCCATCCATCCATCCATCCATCCATCCACCCATCTATCCACACAGTATATTTGTGCTACAGATCCCAGAATCCCTCACACTGGACCATGTAGAATGCTGTCGCCAGAAGTTGTCACATTTTCAACACAACCCGAAGTGTTATAAATGTATTCTGTTAGCTCCAATGAGTCAACTTCATGGTGAAGTGAAGTGGTACAGACTAAGTACTGTACAAAGCATTTGGTCTCTGCTACATATTTTGCAAAAATCTGAATAGCCACAAGATGTCAGTAAAGAGAAGCCTCTTTGCTGCCATCTAGTGTCTCAGCTGAAATTGTTGCCCTTCAGATCTTCATTTATTCAGGGGGAAAAAAATAACCTTATTAAGACTGTACTGAGGTTTCATATCATCTTTCCTGTGAAATGAAATAATTTGTCTTTCTCGTTATTATTTTTTAAGATTAATTATTATACAGGCTGTCAACACATGATCTTTATGGCTAATTAATTTTATCAGAAAATTTGATTTACCTGACTAATTGCTGCAAATAATTGATTTATCTCAAGGCAGGTGGTTGTATTCTAAAGATGATTAACTTAGGCATTTCTCTTCACAGATATTTTTAAAGAAGCAAATAGACTCAGTAGATACAGAGTTCTGAAGTCTTCTTGATAATTAGGCTTTTATAACAATCTGATCACAAAGACCAACCCTTTTAAACAAAACTTACAGTATTAATCCAAGATATATAATTATTATTTGGGAATGTATTTCTTTAACCATATGAGAAAATTGCAAAGATTTGTTTGTTAGAGGTAATGAATAGTGATGGGCGAACCCAACGGTGTTCAGGTTTGGCAAGTTCAGCCGAATTTTACACAAAACTCGGCCGAACCCAAACTCGAACCCGAACGGGGAATCCCTCCCATGAAGAGATTCCGGGAGCGGAGCTTTGACGTCACTGGAAGGTTGCTAAGGACGCCAAGGTGATCACTTCCTGGATTCCATGGAATCCAGGAAATGATCACCTTGGCGTCCTTAGCAACCTGCCGGTGACATCAAAGCTCAGAACGCCGAACACGACCCTGAACTTTGCCCAAACTTTAGAAAAATTTCGTGTTCGTGTTCGGCATAACGAACACCACAAAATTCAGTATGGACCTGAATTGTGCGGGTTCAGTTCGCCCATCACTAGTAATGAATTAAAATAGAACAGGAAATTGTTTCAAATGTTGTTTTTCCCCTCAGTGGAATAAAATTGAGAAGCAATATATATATATATATTCTACAATCTGCTTGTAACTGCAAAGTATTGAAATAGTCACAAAAAAAGGAGGCAGAGGAGGGAATCAACAATAGGAAATGAATGCAAGCAACTGGCAAAGTCTTCTAAATGCTTTCACACAGAAGATTGTAAGACATGGCACCAATTTCAATCAACTTAAAGATGAAGAAGAATTTGTGGAATATTCTTAAACATATTGAGACTCTAAAAAGAGTACAGAGAAGGGCAGAAAAGATGATTATGGGACTGGAGGCTTAAGCAAACGAACATAGAAACATCGAAGGTTGACAGCAGAAAAAGACCTTGTGGTCCATCTAGTCTGCCTTTATACTATTTCCTGTATTTTATCTTAGGATGGATATATGTTTATCCCAGGCATGTTTAAATTCAGTTACTGTGGATTTACCAATCATGTCTGCTGGAAAGTTGTTCCAAGCATCTACTACTCTTTCAGTAAAATAATATTTTCTCATGTTACTTCTAATCTTTCCCAATGAATGAATGGTTTCCCAAACAATGAATGGTTGTAGGAATACCCTATGAAACAGAATTCCATATGAGACTAGACTTTCAATCCTGGGCCTAGAAAGCCTAGAACTAAGACGCCTTAAACATGATCTAAGTATTGCCCACAAGATCATATGCTGCAAAGTTCTGCCTGTCGGCGACTACTTCAGCTTCAACCACAACAACACAAGAGCATGCAACATATTTAAACTTAATATTAACCACTCCAAACTTGACTGTAAAAAATATGACTTCAGTAACCGAGTTGTCAAAGCGTGGAACTCATTATTGGACTCCATAGTGTCATCCCCAAACCCTCAACACTTTACCCTTAGATTATCTACGGTTGACCTATCCAGATTCCTAAGAGGTCAGTAAGGGGCGAGTACAAGTGCACTAGAGTGCCTTCCGTCCCCTGTCCTATTGCTCTCCTATATCTCCTATACCTTTCTTCTATTCCTGTATCTCTTCTTCTATTCTTTCATTGATATGTTCTATTACTATATCTTCTTTTCTATTCTTTCATAGATATATTTGAGTATCTCTACATGGCATAGGACCAGAATACCTAGGGGACCGCCTTCTGCCGCATGAATTCCAGCGGCCAATTGGCCTTCTCCGGGTCCCACCGACTAAAGAATGCCGTCTGGCAGGGCCTAGGGGGAAGAGCCTTCTTTATGGTGGCCCCGGCCCTCTGGAATCAACTCCCCCCAGAGATTTGAACTGCCCCCACCCTTCTCGCCTTCTGCAAAACTCTATGTCGCCAGGCATGGGGCAATTAGTGTATCCCCTTTTTTGACCATTAAGAGTTAAGTGTGACTGTATTGTATTGATTGTTTTTAACGATGGCGGGTTTTTAGTCATAGTTTTAATTATTAGATTTGTATTATATTATATTGTTCTTTTGCTGTTGTGAGCCGCCCCGAGTCTTCGGAGAGGGGTGGCATACAAGTCTAATAAATTATTATTATTATTATTATTATTATTATTATTATTATTATTATTATTAGAGCATTCACTTCCACAGGCAAGCTGTTTCACTGGTTGATCATCTCACTGTCAGAAAGTTATTTCCAGGTTGAATCTCTCCTTGGTCAGCTTCCAACCATTGCTCCTTGTCTGGCTTTCTGGTGCTTTAGAAAACAGTGTGAGTCCCTCCTCACTGTGGCAGCCCCTCAAGTATTTGTAGACTGCTATCATATCCCCCATGGACCTCCTATTCGCTAAACTATCCATGCCCAGTTCCTGAAACCTTTCTTTGTATGTCTTAGTTTCCAGTCCCCTTATCATCCAGGTTGCTCTCTTCTGCACTTTCTCTAGTGTTTCAATGTCTTTTTTGTAGTGTGGTGACCAAAACGGAATGCAGTATTCTCGGTGTGGTCTAACTAGGGCTTTATAGAGTGGTATTAGTACACCATGAGTACACCATGTGAATACCATGATACAAAAGGATGTTGAAATTCTAGAAAGAGTGCACAGAAGAAGAACAAATATGATTGGGGAACAGTGGGCTAAAACGTACAATGAAAATTCCACACAAAGGACCTGGAAAATTAATATTACTAAAAGTGCATTTGAATCTTAGATAAATCTAAATAGAAGCATATTTTAATTTGTTGTTTATGGTGTTGGTTATATTTAACTTATAATATAGGAGGGTGAATCAAGTGACACTTTTAAGAGTTGGTCAAAATGCCAAAGTTGATATATTCTAGATCTGTAACAGTAACAGAGTTGAAAGGGACATTGGAGATCATCTACTCCAACCCCCTACTCATGGAGGAGACCTATACTAGGGATTTGAACCGCCAAACTGCCAACTTTTCTGAACAATAAGCTCACTTAGCCAATCAGCCACCTAGAGATAGGGTCGTAAACAGAAATGAAATTCAAAATCAGAACTTTTCTTTTTCACGTACCCAAGCACAGGATTTTTTAAAAAATGCTTGAGAAGGCAAGAAAAGTCTTTGAGACTGCATTAATTAAGAAACTGGGGAAACAACTGACACTTCAAAATAAATCTTTAAACGTGGCAGCAAAGATTTAGCAACTTGTCTGCTTATTGAATATTAATCTCCTTCCAGATCCCAAAATATCTATTAACATTTTCACAGGATGTCGTTTGAAACAGAAATTCCTCTCTTTATGATATTGGCACCAAAAATAACATAGGCAAACTTTGGTCAAGGAAAAAGAAGGTTTCAGCCGAGACAGCAAACTGTAGAGCTTGGGGATTTGAGAAAAGGGAATAAAATGCTATCACATTTCTACATAGGGGAAAAAAGAAAGGTAATCTCAAAACTGATCTGAAAAGAAATTGAAGCCTTTTCGGAATTCAAAACAGAATATAGGTATGAAGGTCTTGGCATATTTGGGTTTCTTCCCATGTAGGATTCAGAGATTTCTGGCGATGTTTCGACATGTTTCCGGTCACAATTCGACAAGCTTCCGGTCACAATTCAAAGTGTTGGTTATGACCTATAAAACCCTTCATGGCACCGGACCAGATTATCTCAGGGACCACCTTCTGCCGCACGAATCCCAGCGACCAGTTAGGTCCCACAGAGTGGGTCTTCTCCGGGTCCCATCAACTAAACAATGTCGCTGTGGCGGCTCCAGCCCTCTGGAACCAACTCCCCCCAGAGATTAGAATTGCCCCCACCCTCCTTGCCTTTCGTAAGCTTCTTAAAACCCACCTCTGCCACCAGGCATGGGGGAACTGAGATACTCTTTCCCCCTGGGCCTTTACAATTTTATGCATGGTATGTCTGTATGTATGTTTGGTTTCATTAGAAGGGTTTTTAACTGTTTTAATATTGGATTGTTATATGCTGTTTTTATTACTGTTGTTAGCCGCCCCGAGTCTACGGAGAGGGGCGGCATACAAATCCAATAAATAAGTAAGTAAGTAAGTAAGTAAGTAAGTAAGTAAGTAAGTAAGTAAGTAAGTAAGTAAGTAAATAAATAAATACATAAATAAATACATAAATACATACATACATACATACATACATACATACAGAAAGAAAGAAAGAAAGAAAGAAAGAAAGAAAGAAAGAAAGAAAGAAAGAAAGTCCCACTCTTCAGGCTTTAGTCCTTGTGCGGTTCCTTTTTGCCTCTAGGCCCAACCAAGGGCCATTCCAAGGCACTTAATTTATTCATAGCCGACAAACTATAAACAAGGCCGAAATAGTGCTATCCTAGTCTCCCTTAATTTTAAAAATTCTGCAAAAACATGTGACACACACACACACACACACACACACACACACATGTATCACATGTTTTTGCTGAATTTTTAAAATTAAGGGAGACTAGGATAGCACTATTTCGGCCTTGTATATATATAAGTGGGTATGGCTAGCTGATGAGGCCAAAATAAGGCCGAAATAGATCTATCCTAGTCTCCCTTAATTTTCAAGTTCAGCAAAAAAACATGTGACACATACAGATAGAATTGTCGGCTATCAAATAAGGAGCTGTGATGTTCCTTCAATACACCAGGGTGATTCGACACAAAAATATGTAACCCTTCCCTGGTGCAGAGCTGAAGGGATTGGATACTGTAGCCTAGAGGATAATTCTCTGCCTTACAAGGCAAAGCTTGCAGGTTCAAGTCCCAGTGGGTACGGCTAGCTGATGAGGCCAAAATAAGGCCGAAATAGATCTATCCTAGTCTCCCTTAATTTTCAAATTCAGCAAAAAACATGTATGTTTTCACTGGCAGATCACTTGGGCCATAACAGGAGCCCGCAACATGAGTGACGTCAAGCTGGCCACGCCTGCCATGGCTACACCCACTTACTTCCACTGAAGGTCAAACACAACCCTGATGCGGCCCTCAATGAAATCAGGTTTGACACCCCGATGTTAGAGAGTGTCGCCATTTGCTTCCTCTGAAAATTTCAGAAATGAAATAGGCCTCGTCTGGAGAACAGACTGATTGTTAATAAGATTGATGGGGAAGCAATGCGCCGGATTTTGGCTCTGCATACAGTTCAGCGGGTAGATAATTCCACATTCTATTAGAATGGACAAGTGCAATATTTTATCCCCTGAGGTATTATTTTATTGCGTAATAAAAGACACCACTGTTTATCATGTGATTATTTTCAGAATGAATGTTAACACAGTTGGATTCGGGATGTCTTGGATAAATGCGGTAGATAGGTTTGAATGTTATAGTTCACATTCCTTCAGTTCATGAAATGGATATATGATATATAATAATTTGGTATGATTTTACATGCTGAGCCTAAACCAGATGATGTTAAGAAAGACTGTTTGGGTATTTATTTTATTTATTTATTTATTTTATTTATTTATTGGATTCATATGCCGCCTCTCTCCGCAGACTCGGGGCGGCTAATAACAGCAATAAAACAGCATATAATAATAATCCAATACTAAAACAGTTAAAAACCCCTATTATAATACGTACAGACATACCATGCATAAAATTGTAAAGGCCTAGGGGGAAAGAGTATCTCAATTCCCCCATGCCTGCTGGCAGAGGTGGGTTTTAAGCAGCTTATGAAAGACAAGGAGGGTGGGGGCAATTCTAATCTCTGGGGGGAGTTGGTTCTAGAGGGCCGGGGCTGCCACAGAGAAGGCTCTTCTATAGAATATCTTACTATAAAAATGTTTTCCTCCTCCTCCTCCTCCACCACCTCCTCCTCCTCCACCTCCTCCTCCACCTCCTCCTCCTCCACCACCACCTCCTCCTCCTCCTCCTCTTCTATTTTCTTTGATATCATTATGTTGTCGAAAGTAATCCTTGACTAATGACCACAACTGAGCCCAACATATCTGTTGTTAAGTAAGACGGATGTTAAGTGAGTTTTGCCCCATTTTACTTGCCACAGTTGCTAAGTGAATTACTGCAGTTGTTAAATTGTTAAATGCTCTTAAAGAGCATTCAGAGACTACAATTAGTCCAGAATTCAGCCAAGCAATCTGTCACTGCCAACCCACACTCAGTAAAAGATTTTGGAATACTAATATCGAATGACCTAAGTGCTAAAGCCCACTGCAACAATACGGCCAAAAAAGCTTCTAGAGTTGTTAACCTGATCCTACGCAGCTTCTGCTGCGGCAATCTCACACTACTCACAACAGCCTACAAAACTTTTGCCCGACCCATCCTAGACTACTGCTCATCTGTCTGGAACCCATACCACATCTCAGACATCAACACCCTTGAAAATGTCCAAAGATATTTCACCAGAAGAGCCCTTCATTCCTCCACTCGAAACAGAATATCCTACGAAAATAGACTAACAATCCTGGGCCTAAAAAGCCTAGAACTACAGCGCATAAAACACGATTTGAGTATTGCCCACAAGATCATATGCTGCAACGTCCTACCGGTCAATGACTACTTCAGCTTCAACAGCAACAACACAAGAGCACGCAACAGATTCAAACTTAATACGAACCGCTCCAAACTTGACTGTAAAAAATATGATTTCAACAATCGAGTTATCGAAGCGTGGAACTCATTGCCGGACTCAGTTGTGTCAACCCCTAATCCCCAACATTTCTCCCTTAGACTCTCCACGATTGACCTCCCCAGGTTCCTAAGAGGCCAGTAAGGGGCGTACATAAGTGCACTGGTGTGCCTTTCGTCCCCTGTCCAATTGTCTTTCCTTTCTCTCACTTATCATATATATTGCCTCCTTGCCTTTCGTAAGCTGCTTAAAACCCACCTCTGCCTCCAGGCATGGGGGAATTGAGATACACTTTCCTCCTAGGCCTTTACAATTTTATGCATGGTATGTCTGTATGTATGATTGATTTTTATATAATGGATTTTTATCTGTTTTTAGTATTGGATTATTGTCATATACTGTTTTATTGCTGTTGTTAGCCGCCCCGAGTCTGCGGAGAGGGGCGGCATACAAATCCAATAAATAAATAAATAAATAATAAATAAATATTTTCTTTCTTTCATATATCCTCTCCTCTAAGTTCATTTTACCCTTACAGTATATATATTACTACATGTCTATTTTTCTTCCTATGTACTTGTGTATTGGACAAGTGAATGAATGAATGAATGAATGAATGAATGAATGAATGAATAAATAAATAAATAAATAAATAAATAAATAAGCGAGCTGTTCTGGGTGTGCCTAGGTACACCCACACAACTCCATCACTCCATGAATTGTACTAGCTTCCTATTGTTCTCTGGACGCAATTTAAGGTTATCACGTATAAGGCCCTACACAACTTAGGACCACATTGCTTATGGACCATCTTTTGCCTCACACTTCCCAGCGGCCGTTAGAATCGACAGGGTTGGCCTTTTCCAGGTCCCATCGGCCAAATAGTGTCATGATTCTTGACAATGTATCTTCTCTTTTATGTACACTGAGAGCATATGCACCAAAGACAAAATCCTTGTGTGTCCAATCACACTTGGCCAATAAAGAATGCTAATCGAATCGAATCCAATCTAATCATGTCTCTTTTGTAACTTCTACTTAACTATCAGAAAAGTATCTATAGAGTTATCTATGACAAGGTTGTCCCAAAGGTGCTTTTTCAAAAGGCAACTGGACTTTCTTTGTTTTCCCTTGAAAACAATTCACTTCTCAGACAAGAGGTTTCTTCAATTCCGACTGAATGACTGACTGACTCCGTTTAACCTCCACCGTTCAATCACACCTGAAGAAGTTTCTTGGATGAGAAGCAAAACTTCTGCAAAGAAAAACAAAGGAAATCCACCTGCCCTTTGGGGGAAAAAGTGTTTGGGACGTCAGAGAAGCATTTGCAATGGCAATTCTACAAACCTAACCTTAACTGGCATTCTTACTTTTAAAAAAAAAATGCCTAAACTCAGCTGGAGTTACTTTTGAGAAAATACAAGGAAGAAACAGAAGGCCACAAGAATATACAAGCAGCTTGCCTGCAGCTGACCACAACTGTCTAACAGTGTGCGTGATGTACATCATTTCACACGCGGATGGGCAGCATCACTGAAAGAACAAAGGAGCCTAATACAGTTTATCAGTGGGTATCACAACGTGTTGATGAAAATGCAGGACATGGATTAGGGGGTTTAAATTGAAGAGAGGCAGATTATGATTGAATGTTGTGGAAAAATAATCATAGTAACAGTAAGAACCCATGACAAAAGTCAGGTGGCACCTTCCCCTTGATTGGAAGTGAGCCATGAAGAAAAGGGGGTTAAATTATTCTCCAAAGCACAAGAAACAATGCTTGGAAACTAATCATAGAAAAGCAAACTGGAATTATTATTATTATTATTATTATTATTATTATTATTATTATTATTATTATTATTATTATTTATTGGATTTGTATGCCGCCCCTCTCCGCAGACTCGGGGCGGCTAATAACAATGATAAAAACCAACATGTAACAATCCAATTTAATAAAACAACTAAAAACCCTAATTATAAAAAACCAAACATACACACAAACATACCATGCATAACATGTAATGGCCTAGGGGAAGAAATATCTTAACTCCCCCATGCCTGGCGACAAAGGTGGATCTTGAGTAGTTTGGGAAAGACAAGGAGGGTGGGGGGCGTTCTAATCTCTGGGGGGAGTTGATTCCAGAGGGCCGGGGCCGCCACAGAGAAGGCTCTTCCCCTGGGGCCCGCCAAATGACATTGTTTGGTCGATGGGACCCGGAGAAGGCCAACTCTGTGGGACCTTATCGGACGCTGGGATTCGTGCGGTAGAAGGTGGTTCCAGATGTATTCTGGCCCAATGCCATGTAGGGCTTTAAAGGTCGTTACCAACACTTTGAATTGTGACCGGAAACCGATTGGCAGCCAGTGCAGGCCGTGGAGTGTTGCAGAAACGTGGGCAAATCTAGGAAGCCCCATGATGGCTCTTGCGGCCGCATTCTGCACGATCTGAAGTTTCCGAACACTTTTCAAAGTTAGTCCCATGAAGAGAGCGTTGCAGTAATCTAGGAATTCTAGCATTCGCTGGCTGGGGAATTCTGGGAGTTGAAGTCCAAATATCTTCAAGTGGCCAAGGTTGGGAAACACTGATTTAAACAACTGCAGAGTAGATGGCCCCTCCCCTTTTGACCTTTTGCTTCTTCCTTTCTCCTCACACCTCCTTCTACTACCTTCCTGTGTGCTCCATTGTCCTCGGCTGAGGATACATGTGTGAGTTGAATCCAAAGGCATCCTCACATATGGAAGCATCCAGAGACTATTAATATGGACTGGAATATAAGCTTTCCTCCTGAATTCTGTAAATGCATGAATCCACAGAATTGTGAGTAAAGATTGTACTTTTCATCTTTATGAAGGTGTGATCATTGATTGTTAACCAATGGGATTCTGAGCCATGTGTTGATTTCTTGCTGTGCTGATTTAGCTGCAAATCAAGCTAACTGAATTCTGCTAACATTAATAATATTAATAGTAACCAAAATATCCAACAACAGTGAGGACCATTAACCAGTGGAACAGCTTGCCTCCAGAAATCGTAGGTGCTGCGCCACTGGATGTTTTAAAGAAGAGTCTAGACCCATGATAGAAACATAGAAACATAGAAACATAGAAGTCTGATGGCAGAAAAAGACCTCATGGTCCATCTAGTCTGCCCTTATACTATTTTCTGTATTTTATCTTAGGATGGATATATGTTTATCCCAGGCATGTTTAAATTCAGTTACTGTGGATTTATCTACCACGTCTGCTGGAAGTTTGTTCCAAGGATCTACTACTCTTTCAGTAAAATAATATTTTCTCATGTTGCTTTTGATCTTTCCCCCAACTAACTTCAGATTGTGTCCCCTTGTTCTTGTGTTCACTTTCCTATTAAAAACACTTCCCTCCTGGACCTTATTTAACCCTTTGATATATTTAAATGTTTCGATCATGTCCCCCCTTTTCCTTCTGTCCTCCAGACTATACAGATTGAGTTCATTAAGTCTTTCTTGATACGTTTTATGCTTAAGACCTTCCACCATTCTTGTAGCCCGTCTTTGGACCCGTTCAATTTTGTCAATATCTTTTTGTAGGTGAGGTCTCCAGAACTGAACACAGTATTCCAAATGTGGTCTCACCAGCATTCTATATAGCGGGATCATAATCTCCCTCTTCCTGCTTGTTATACCTCTAGCTATGCAGCCAAGCATCCTACTTGTTTCCCTACCGCCTGACTGCACTGTTCACCCATTTTGAGACTGTCAGAAATCACTACCCCTAAATCCTTCTCTTCTGAAGTTTTTGCTAACACAGAACTGCCAATACAATACTCAGATTGAGGATTCCTTTTCCCCAAGTGCATTATTTTACATTTGGAAACATTAAACTGCAGTTTCCAGTGATAGCGAATCTATGGCACGTGTGCCACAGATGGCATATGGAACCATATCTGAGACCACCTGAGACATTACCCTGTCAGCTCCAGTGTGCACATGAATGCTGGCCAGCTGATTTTCGGGCTTCAAGATAGGGGAGGTCGTTTTCGCCCTCCACAGGCTTCAGGAATGTCTACTCCAAAAGCTCTGCGCGTGTGCTGAGCCACGGAGTGCTAGAGCTGGGCTGCCTCGCCAGAAGGACAAAGCGAGGCGATGTCAGCTGTTTCCTGGCGCCCTGGGCAGCAGACAGGATGGGGTGGAATACAGTTCATAGAAACATAGAAACATAGAAGACTGACGGCAGAAAAAGACCTCATGATCCATCTAGTCTGCCCTTATACTATTTTTTGTATTTTATCTTAGGATGGATCTATGTTTTCATCCCAGGCATGTTTAAATTCAGTTACTGTGGATTTATCTACCACGTCTGCTGGAAGTTTGTTCCAAGGATCTACTACTCTTTCAGTAAAATAATATTTTCTCATGTTGCTTTTGATCTTTCCCCCAACTAACTTCAGATGGTGTCCCCTTGTTCTTGTGTTCACTTTCCTATTAAAAACACTTCCCTCCTGGACCTTATTTGTTCCACCAGTGGAAATGAAGATGTGTGCGCAGCTCCAGATGATTTGCTGCTGTCACTTCCTGGATTACTGGTCTTGGCTCGACTCTCCTTTTTTTCTCTGCTGCTGCTGCTGCATCTGCGCTCCTTGATTTCCCCCCCTTTCCTCCTTCCTGGCTTCAGAGAAGCTTCCCTCTCTCCTGCCTGGCTCCCCTCCAGCCTCACATGGCCACCTCCCACCTGAGATGCAAGCAGAAGGCGTGGGTGGGAGCGACGCTGGCAGCATTTATGCTTCTGGCAGCACCCATTCGCCTCACTACCCAGCCTGAGGCGGTGGGACAACCCAGGAAGGAGAGCATGGGAAACACAAAGAAAATTGTCACCCTAGCGATCAACATTGGTAAGGTTGTAGGTCAAGGACTTAACAGTTCACTTGAACGATGATGATCGTTCAAGCCACTCCCACCTGGTCACATGGCTGGCAAGCCACTCCTATCCAGTCACATGACCATTAAGCAACACACACACAAAATAAGCCACACCCACAGTATGGCAGTAAAAATTTTGGCTGCCCATTACTGCTGGCGCCATAGCTGAAAGGGCCTGGTGGATCAGCTATGAAGGTGAACAGACTTCAGAGGATAATCAGAACTGCAGAAAAAGCAATTGCTGCCAACCTGCCTTCCATTGAGGACCTGTATACTGCACGAGTCAAAAAGAGGGCAGGGAAAATATTTACTGACCCTTTGCATGTATGTGGCTTTTTAGAAGTTGATTGGCGTGCATTATTAGCTGGCTATCATTTGCTTGTGCTGCCCAGCCTCACTTTCTATTCTATTTAGCATTGGACTTAAACATCTATACCACTTCACAGGGCTTTACAACTCTCTCTAAGTGGTTTACAGAGTTACCCTATTGCTTCCAACAATCTGGGTCCTCATTTTAACAACCTTGGAAGGATGAAAGGATGAATCCACCTTGAGTCGGTGAGAATCAAACTGCTGAACTACTGGCAGCCAGCAGTTAGCAGAAGGAGCTTGTAGTTCGGCATTCTAACCACTGTACCACCATAGCTCAGTACGTGATAAGCTGGTGGTAAATCAGTCTTCCTGTTGCTGAGGGATCTCTTTTCCAGGCTTCAATCACTTCCCTGGCTGTTTTTGTGCCTGCTCCTCCAGCAATCTTAGTAGCTGCAAAATTAAATGTATAATGTTTTCTCCATTCTCTGATCTGACAACAGCAACTGTGATACAGCTAAAACTGTATTTCAGAATGAAACATTCCCCCTGCTTTGGAATTTCAAACTTCATCTTGTTTCCCTAATATTCTAAATTAAGACAAGACAGATTTCTTAAATAACAGATCAAGAGATCAAGTTGAGTCTATTATCTAAACTGATGATTTATTTATTTATTATTTATTTATTATTTAGATTTGTATGCCGCCCCTCTCCGCAGACTCGCAGACATCATGATGATGATGATGAAATAGTTTTATGAGACATTCATGCATACCTGGTTTAGATCCTTCATCAACAGATCCATTATAGACTTGGTTTATGAATTCCGGCCTGTTGTCATTCATGTCGATCACATAAATGTAGAGATCAATTGGATTCTCCACTTTGTTCCCATTCATATCTACGGCATGTGCTCTAAGCTGTTAAAAGAAAATAATAAATATTGAATAAATATTTTTGGGGGAGAACATCACTCAATCATTTTAACACTCTAAACCTTTGCATACATTTGAATGTTTTTAAAAAAGCTTTCTTTCTTTCTCATACTGAAATTTATGCTGCTAATTTTGGTAAGCACAAACAAAAGAAAATAGGAGGCTTAATGATGTGTTTTTAAATTGCTGTCAATCTTTAGTGACCGTGTCTAGTTTATTGAAAATAAGGGAAGACATGATAGCAATGTTCCAATATCTCAGTGGTTGCCACAAAGAAGAGGGAATCAGGTTATTCCATGAACTCCATCGCCAGAAACTACACCAAATACAACAAACTCAGATGCAGACCAGACCTAACATTACTCCAACGCATCCGCTCCCGTGAACTACGTGCTGAACTTAGGAGACGTCGTGAACTCGGGGAAAATAACCTTTTCATTGACTACCGCTCTGATTGCATCAGAACCAGAACCCACAACCCTCCCTTCATCCCCAAACCCACTACCCCTCCTGCCCCTCCCCAACCTTCCCACATTTCTCTGCCCACCATCCCTCATCAACAATCTGACCTCCCCAGCACCTCCAGCAATGAATAGGAAAACGCGCCCCTTACTACCTCGCCTCAATCCCACCCCAACTCAACCCAACTAAATCTCATCCCTGAACACAAATTCAATCTCAAATGCAAACTCATCAATGCAAGAAGCTTAACCAATAAGTTATCTGAATTCCTCCTTCTACTCGACACCAACCTATTTGACCTAATCTTTGTCTGCGAAACATGATTGAATTGTTCCTTTCCTGACTCCATCATCACGCATAATAACTACCTGGTTTTCCGGTCTGACCGCGAATCCCGCAGAGGAGGTGGTGTAGCCATATTCTATAAAAGCTCACTCAATCTAAAAAACATTCAAGTAGCACATGATTTATCCCTTCCTGAAACCTTAATCTGCGATCTTTCCCTCATCACTACTCTCCGCTTTTTACTGTGCTACAGAGCTCCAAACTATGACACTACCCATGCATCAAAATTAACCTCCCTACTAACATGGGCATCCTCCTGCCCCTATCCCATCATCTTCCTAGGTGACCTTAACCTACCACACATCAACTGGACACTAAATGAATGCTCCACCGAACCCATACATACCACCATTTATAACACCGTCACCAGCCTGGGACTGGAACAATTAGTATCCAACAATACCAGACTCAACAACTGTCTCGACCTCATCTTCTGTAATAGCAAAAGTGCTATTTATGGACTGCATATCATAGAATCCTTCTCCAACAGCGACCATAGTATGACCAACTTCAACCTCAACCTACGCCATCATAACACTCAACAGAACAACACGGCACCTAAGTACAATTTCAGGAAAGCCAACTACGAACTCATAGACGCCAATCTCTCACTAATCAACTGGCATTCCTTGTTCTCCAACTGCATCACCATTGATGAACTTTACAACACGTTCTTACACCAAATTAATAATCTCATAAATCTGCATGTCCCTATTACCTCTCCTAGAAGGAAACAAAAAAAAATAACATTCCTGTCTCAATAAGGAAACTTCAAACCAAAAAAAGATCCCTCTGGTGTAGAAACAAAAAAGGTCCAGTAACCAACTTTAAAAGCCGCTACAGAAGCATATGCCAACAAATAAAAGCAGAATGTCTCAACTACCACAGTGAACAAGAGGAAAACCTCCTACGCTCCAAATCTAACCGTGCCTTCTACAACTTCGTCAACAACAAACTTAACGACTCCAGACCTATTCCACCTCTCGTAGGTCCACACAACATAGAATACCACGATGACCCATCCAAAGCTAACCTTTTCAACTCCTTTTTTGGCTCCGTTTTTGTTAACAGTAATGGCTCATCCCCCCTCTTCGCAAACCGCACTTCTAACTCATTAAGAAACCTAACCCAAATCATCTTCACTACAGACTACGTTGAAAAAGCAATCCGTGATCTCAAACCTTCCCTATCTGTTGGACCAGATGGTCTTTGTGCATACTTCTTAAGAAAACTTTCTTCTGCCATAGCTGAGCCCTTAAGCATTATCTTCCAAAAATCCTTCAGGACCAGTACTCTCCCCAAGCTGTGGTCTAAAGCAGTAGTCATCCCCATCTTCAAAAAAGGAGACCCATCACTAGTTGACAACTACAGACCAATATCACTATGCTGCGTCCCTTGTAAAATCATGGAATCAATCATAAATCGATCAATCATCCTTTACCTAGAATCTAATAACCTACTATCAAAAAAACAATTTGGATTCAGAAAGAAACTATCCTGCAACCTACAACTACTTCACTGCAAAAACATCTGGACTAACCACCTTGATCAAGGAAAATCCATTGATGCAATTTATATTGACTTCTGCAAAGCCTTTGACTCAGTGGTTCATGACAAACTTCTCCTAAAACTCAAATCCTATGGCATCTCAGGACTCCTCCACAACTGGATTACTGCATTCCTGTCAAACAGGCAACAAGTTGTCAAAATCGGAAGCGCCATTTCCTCCCCTGTCCCTGTCAAAAGCGGCGTTCCCCAAGGCAGCGTACTAGGTCCTACTCTTTTCATCCTATACATCAACGACCTCTGCGATAATATTGCAAGCAACTGTGTGCTCTTCGCCGATGATGTAAAACTTTTCAACACCACTGACAACGCACTCACTCTCCAAAAAGACCTTGACTATGTTTCAGATTGGTCTAACATCTGGCAACTTCGAATCTCATCCAACAAATGCTCTACCCTCCACATCGGCAAAAAGAACCCAAACCTCATATATGAACTGAACAAACAAATTCTCACAGCAAACCCACACTCAGTAAAAGACCTCGAAATACTAATTTCAAATGACCTAAGTGCTAAAGCCCACTGCAACAATATTGCCAAAAAGGCTTCCAGAGTTGTAAACCTGATTCTACGTAGCTTCTGCTCTGGCAATCTCACACTTCTGACCAGAGCCTACAAAACCTATGCCAGGCCCATTCTCGAATATAGCTCATCTATCTGGAACCCTCACCACATCTCAGACATCAACACTCTCGAAAACGTCCAAAGATACTTCACCAGAAGAGCCCTCCACTCCTCCACCCGAAACAGAATACCCTACGAAAACAGACTAACTATCCTGGATCTTGAAAGCTTAGAACTGCGGCGCCTAAAACAAGATTTAAGTATTGCCCACAAAATCATTCGCTGTAATGTCCTTCCGGTCAACGACTACTTCAGCTTCAACCGCAACAACACAAGAGCATGCAACAGCTTCAAACTCAATGTTAATCGCTCCAAACTTGACTGTAAAAAATATGACTTTAACAATCGAGTCGTCGAAGCGTGGAACTCATTACCTGACTCAATAGTGTCAACCCCCAACCCCCAACATTTCTCCCTCAGACTCTCCTCGATTGACCTCTCCAGGTTCCTAAGAGGCCAGTAAGGGGCGTACATAAGTGCACTGATGTGCCTTTCGTCCCCTGTCCAATTGTCTTTCCATTCCATTTTATCATATATATTCTTTCCTTCCCACCTACTTCTCTTCCTCTTCACTTCCTATCTTTTATATATCACTTAATGTCTATTCCCTTTCATATGTATTGTATATTGGACAAAGAATAAATAAAAAAAAAAAAAAATTCTCCAAAGCACCTGAACGCAGGACAGAAATCAATGGGAGTTAATCAGTGTTAGACAGGAGTGGGATACAGCTGGTTCAGACAGGTTCAGGCCAATCAGATGCTAATTTTACATCTGGTTTGCTGAACCGGTAGTTGCAAGGACTGACTGGCCCCTCCCACCATACCCTGCCCTTCCCAGGTCTCCACGCAGCCCGTTTTGGATGCCAGGTAAGTGCAGGGCCTATGAGAAGGCTCTGGGAGGACGAAAAATGGACCATTTGAGGCTGGGAAACAGAATAAGCTATAATGGAACCCCTAAGAGTTAGAGACTTTGGCCTGCCACAGTAGAATAGAGAAGGAACTTAGAACTAAGGAGAAATTTCCTGACAGTTGGAACAATTGATCAGTGGAATGGCTTGCCTCCAGAAGTTGTGAATGCTCCAACACTGGAAGTTTTTAAGAAGATGTTGGATAACTATTTGTCTGGAGTAGTATAGGTCTCCAAGCCGGGGCTTGGACTAGAAGACCTCCAAGGTCCCTTCCAACTCTGTTGTTATTATGTAGCTGGTTTAATTTTATTTATTTATTTTATTTATTTATTTATTTTGTCCAATACACAATGAGAGTTTAAGTGGGTATATATATAGTAAAATACATGATGAAGGTTATAGAGGAGATACTCATAGTAAAATATATCTATGAAAGAATAGAAAAGAAGATATAGCAATAGAACATATCAATGAAAGAATAGAAGAGATATAGGAATAGAAGAAAGGTATAGGAGATATAGGAGAGCAATAGGACAGGGGACGGAAGGCACTCTAGTGCACTTGTACTCGCCCCTTACTGACCTCTTAGGAATCTGGATAGGTCAACCATAGATAATCTAAGGGTAAAGTGTTGGGGGTTTGGGGATGACACTATGGAGTCCGGTAATGAGTTCCACACTTCGACAACTCGGTTACTGAAGTCATATTTTTTACAGTCAAGTTTGGAGCGGTTAATATTAAGTTTAAATCTGATTGTGTGATCTTGTGTTGTTGTGGTTAAAGCTGAAGTAGTCGCCAACAGGCAGGACGTTGCAGCATATGATCTTGTGGGCAATACTTAGATCTTGTTTAAGTCGTCTTAGTTCTAGGCTTTCTAGGCCCAGGATTGAAAGTCTAGTCTCGTAGCGTACTCTTTGTAACATTTGTAACATTTGTAATTTGTAACATTTCTTTGACAAGTACGAACTATTAGAGCAGGGGTGTCAAACTCAATTTTACTGAGGGCCGCATCATGGTTGTGTTTGAACTTCGGGGGCTTGGCCAAGTTGGGCATAGCCAGCTCGATGTCACCCCTGTTGGAGATGCGTATAGTGGCCTAAATGCTGTGCCAGCGAAAACGGGCTCCCAAATTCTGTTTCAGCTCTGACGGCCTCTTATAACACTTTGCCAGCCAAAACGGAGTTGAAGAGGGCCACACACAGCCCTCCTGAGCTCTGTTTTGGCCGGCAGAGGCACCATGGGTAAGGTGACCAGACATCCCACTTTTGAATGATTTGTCCCGCATCCTGCTGGGTTTCCAAAATATCCCAATTTTTGAATGGAAGAGAGGAAAGGCCAGTGGCTGGGGGATAGCAGGAGGGGAGCTGAAATGCCATCAGCCAAGGGGTCTCTGCACCCGTTCTTGGATTAGCCTCTTTCTTTCTTTCTTTCTTTCTTTCTTTCTTTCTTTCTTTCTTTCTTTCTTTCTTTCCTGCCTACCTGCTTTCTTTCTTTCTTTCTTTCTTTCCCTTTCTTTCTTTCTTTCCTGCCTACCTGCTCTTTCTTTCTTTCTTTCTTTCTTTCTCTTCCTTCCTTCCTTTTCTTTCTTTCTTTCTTTCCTTCCTTACTTTCCCCCTCTCCCTCCCTCACCCTCTTTCTTTCCTTCTTTCCTTCCTACTTCCTTTCCCCTTCCTCCCTCCCTTCCTTATAGCAATAGCATTTAGAGTTATATGCCACTTCATAGAAAAAAAGAGAGAGGAAGGAAAAGAGAGAAAGAAAGAGGGAGTTAGAGAGAGAGAGAAAGAAAGAGAGGAAGAGAAAGAAAAAGGGAGGGAGAGAGAGAGAAATAGAGAGAAAGGGAGGGAGGAAGAGAGAGACAGAGAGAAAAGGAAAGAGATTTTTTTTTGCTCCATATAGATCATATTTTTAATCAAGACCCCCCTTTAACAATGTAAAAATCTGGTCACTTTAACCATGGGCTAATCCTTCTGTCAAGCCAAAGCCATTTCATTTGAGATTTTTGGCCAGCCACACTTTATATGATTCCACTATGCATTTTCTATTGTGGGAAAATGGGAGGGGAATTGTATGAGATTGTTAGTATGAAGCTATAACAAAGTCTTTCTAGAAAGAAATTGACTCTGCACCATTGAACCTGCATGGAACCTGCATTGAGCCGGGGTGGCGCAGCAGGTAGAGTGCTGTACTGCAGGCCACTGAAGCTGACTTGTAGATCTGAAGGTCAGCGGTTCAAATCTCATCACCGGCTCAAGGTTGACGCAGCCTTCCATCCTTCCGAGGGGGGTAAAATGAGGACCCGGATTGTGGGGGCAATAGCCTAGCTCTGTTAAAAAAGTGATATTGCTAACATGTTGTAAGCCGCCCTGAGTCTAAGGAGAGGGGCGGCATAAAAATTGAATGAATGAATGAATGAATGAATGAATGAATGGAAGGAGATGGGTGGAGTCTTCCAACATGGCAATACAAGGTTGGAGAATGTGATGGATTTTTTTGGGGGGGGCAAGGACTTCAACTTTCATCTGGGTTTTGTCCAGATGTGCCAACATGGCTCTGATAATAAATTGGGATTTTGAGGAATATTTTGACTCGGACTTTGATTTAATTCTGGATGCTATTTAGAACCCTGACATCTTCATTGTTTTTATGGTAGCCCCGTGAGCTATATCCAGCCCCCAGGTCTTGAGATTGACACCCCTGGTTAAAAATTATAGAGAGAAACTTGCTTCCATCGAAGCTGAACCCAGAAACTATAAAGTCAAAAAAAGTCAGTGAACAAGATGGAAAAGTTACTGCAACTTTCTTTCCCCCACATCTCACTCAGTTATCAATACAAATATCAAGATGATAATATCTCCTTAGAAATGCCATCTGCTTCTCTCTAAGTTTCCATGGTTGCTTAATTCTTCTATTTGTATATTGTATCCGAAGCTACTTCCAGGTTGTCATTTCTGTTGTTCTTCACACTGATACTAATTGACACCAAACACATTATTACAATCCAAAGCTCACCAATCTGTTGCAAATAAGTGATGTGATGAGCAAATGTACAGTCATTTGTAGTTTCTATTTAGTCTGAAACACTGACAAAGAATCTTGAGCCTCAGCAGCAAAAATATTTATCTCTTTAATTATTTGCAGAGTTTCCCCAAATCTAAAGGCTCTGGGCAATGTATTTTCGAACAGAAAGAAAATAATTCCATAAAAGAGTTACATTAGAACAATATCACAGAACAAAAAACCAATTGCAAACACAAAGATGAAACTCTAAATAAAACCAAGTATGAGTGAATTGTCCCCTCCAGTAAGAATATAATAGCCTTCTTTGTGGAAGCATCTGGCTGACAGCTGCAGGAAACAAGGTAATTATTAATTTATTCACATTCTACATTTATTAAATAGTAATTTATATAGCACTTTTATGTAGCACCTGCATTCAGTAAGGACAGTGTCTTAGTGCCCAAGGCCACAGCTGACATATCAGGAGTATGAGGGAAATGATGTAAATAGCTATGGGGTTTCATTAAAAAAATGTGAGAGGCATTGGAATTCTTAGGTTTGTATTGAATTTTTGAATATTATACTTATATCTTAGGGCAGATATGGTGAATCACTTTTGGTTCATGTGCCAAAAAGGGGGGTCGTGGGGTTTTTTGTGTGTGTGCATGCCCACACCCATAATTGCATGCGCTCCCCTGTACATGGGTGCATGACAACCCCTCCCCCACTTCCGACACACAATGGCACGCCATTTTGTTACTCTCCTCAGGCTTCAGAGCCTTTCTAGGACCTGGGTGGTGGTGGAAATGGCCTTTCCCACACCCGAGGCCCTCGGGAGGCCAGAAATGGCCAATTTGCCAAATTCCAGTTCAACCAGAAGTTCCGGGTTTTTTTTTGTTCTCCCAGGCTTCAGAGCCTTTCTAGGAGCCTGGGGAGGGTAAAAATGGCTTTCCACACCCATCCCTGGTGGCCATTTTAACTTCTTTAAATTGGGAAGCAGGACATTTCTGGCCTCCGGAGGGCCTGCAAGGGGTGGGGAAGGCCATTTTCACCCTCCGCAGGCTCCTAGAAAGGCCCTGGAGCCTAGGGAAAGCAAAACACAAAACAAAACCTTGGAACTTCTGGTTCAACTGCAGGAAGCAAGGTAATTATTAATTTATTTACATTCTACATTCAACTGGAAGTTGGCAAACAGAATGTTTCCAGCCTCTGGAGGAACTCAGGGGTGTTCTGCCGGGCTCTCTGATAGAAGCCTCCCGAAAATTCAAGGGTACAAATTTCAGACACACACACATTTGAAAATTCAAATAAACTAAGCACTCTTTTTGTATTGCAAAGAGCACTCTTCCCAAAACAACTGGGTAGTCTGTACAATTTCCCTTAAGCAGTCATTAAGTACTTAGCTAGCAGCTGTGAAGAAACTTCACACCCCTTCTTCTTCCAACAAAGTGAGACACACACACACATACACACGTTGCTCTGCTTTGTTTTCCATGGCATGAAAAAGCAACAAAGTCCAGAAAACACAGGATTCCTGACCAACTCCGATCAGATATTCTTCCACAATGGCCAAACCCACATGCTGCTATTTATAGCAGCAGCCCTAATTACTGGAGCCCCACCCAAACACAGGAGGCCTCCCTTATTTCCTGTAATATGTTCTTACTTGGTCTCTTCTACGCATAATTCTGTACTTGTGTGGGTCCAAAATGTCATCATCTGAATCAAGGGAAGATAAGGGAGATTGACTGCCTGGGCTGTGTGCCAAGCCCTCCTCTGCCGAGTCACTCCCACCTTCTTCTTCATCTGAGGAAACTAAACTCTGATCTGATTCTGTCGGCAATTACATAGGCCTGTGACATGTTGAATTTTCCCCTGCATCCACATCCCCATTCCCTGGGGCAGGAGCTGGGCCAGAGCCAACCACCAACAGGGGGGGTGGGGTGTTTTCACCCTTCCCAGGTCCTGGAAAGGCTCTGGAGCTTGGGGAGAGCAAAGAACAGACCTTCCCCAACTCCTTTGGAGGTTGAAACAGGCTATTTCTTGACTCCTAGTGGGCCCAGAAAGCCCAAAAATCAACATGCACACTAGATCTGAGCTTACATGCTCACCGATATGGCTCTGTGTGCCACTTGTGGCATGCATGCCTTGGGTTTGCCATCCTGCTCTTAGGGGTTCCATTGTAGCTTATTCTGTTTCCCAGCCTCAAACGGTCCATTTTTCGCCCTCCCAGAGCTTTCACATAGGCCCTGCATTTACATGCATCCAAAACGGGCCGCGTGGAGACCTGGGAGTGGCAGGGTATGGTGGGCGGGATCAGCCAGTCCTTGCAACTACCGGTTCAGCAAACCAGATGTAAAATTAGCATCTGGTTCTCCCGAACCTGTCTAAACCAGCTGAATCCTGTCTAACACTGATTAAACCAATTTTATGATTGCACATAGTTTTATTTATTTATTTATTTATTTATTTATTTATTCTTTGTCCAATATACAATACATATGGAATGAAATAGACATTAAGTAGTATATATAGGGATAGTAAGTAAAAAAGAGGAGGAGTGGATGAGAGGGAGAGAATATATAGGATATATGAGAAAAGGAAAGGTAATTGGACAGGGGACGTTAGGCACATCAGTGCACTTATGTACGCCCCTTACTGGCCTCTTAGGAACCTGGAGAGGTCAATAGTGGAGAGTCTAAGGGAGAAATGTTGAGGGTTGGGAGTAGACACTATAGAGTCCGGTAATGAGTTCCACGCGTCGACGACTCGATTGTTAAAGTCATATTTTTTACAGTCAAGTTTGGAGCGGTTAATATTAAGTTTGAATCTGTCGCATGCTCTTGTGTTATTGCGGTTGAAGGTGAAGTAGTCGTTGACCGGAAGGACATTGCAGCATATGATCTTGTGGGCAATACTTAAATCATGTTTTAGGCGTCGCAATTCTAAGCTTTCAAGACCTAGGATAGTTAGTCTGTTTTCGTAAGGTATTCTGTTTCGAGTGGAGGAGTGAAGGGCTCTTCTGGTGAAATATCTTTGGACGTTTTCGATAGTGTTGATTTCTGAAATGTGGTGTGGGTTCCAGACAGATGAGCTGTATTCGAGGATGGGTCTGGCATACGTTTTGTAGGCTCTAGTCAGTAGTGTGAGATTGCCAGAGCAGAAGCTACGTAGGATCAGGTTAACAACTCTGGAAGCCTTTTTGGCGATATAGTTGCAGTGGGCTTTAGCACTTAGGTCATTTGATATTAGTATTCCAAGGTCTTTTACTGAATGTGGGTTGGCTGTGAAGGTTTGTTTATTCAGTTCATATATGAAGTTTGGATTCTTTTTGCCGATGTGGACATAGTATTGGCTGTATTAAACTTCAGTTCCCTTTTAATTTTGTTTGATGACTAAAAGAGACTTCTTGATTCCACTATGAAAAGCTGTCCGTGTTTCAAGGAAAGGCAAAAAATTAGTGTAGCAAAACTATCTTTTCCCAAAAGACATGGGTTTTGCCCTTCTTCAATGAAGCTTTAACAAATGGAAAAGACGTATCAGTTCTACTCTTTATAATATTTTCAACCAATTTATCTGAGAGAGCAGTTAGGACGGCAGCGCTATAATTCTTTGCACCCTACCTGGGCCCTTTTATAAATTGGTGTTACTTCCGGTTCTTAAATACAGAGGCTGGGATTTTGTAAAGCAGCAAATTTCAGGTAATAGTTGGCAATTTCATTTCTGCACTGCTTAATAGTCCTCCTGAATGCCACTAATTTTCCATGACTCATTACTTTTTAAAATGTCATCCCTTGTCACCTCTATTTGACACACTTCTTCTGAAACATTACCTGGGAAAAAGAAGTGGTTTTATTTGCATATGTCTCCAGTATTTGCTAATGTGGAAACAAATGGCAACATTTAACTGCATTTGCTACAATTTTCTTTTCTTTGTTCTTTTCTCTTTCTTTCCACTTTGGTATTTAATGGCCCAGCCAACCTGGGCAGGCATTTCTTTTCTGGTGCGATATTGTTACTGTTTTTTATTATTACAGTGTTCCCTCGATTTTCGCGGGTTCAAACTTCGCAAAACGGTTTTTCAAAAATATTAATTAAAAAATACTTTGGGTTTTTTTCCCCTATACCAGGGTTTTTCCTGCCCGATGACGTCATATGTCATCACCAAACTTTCATCCACTTTTAATAAATATTTTTTTTAATAAACTTTAATAAAGAAACATGGTGAGTAATAATCTAAATCAGAGGTCCCCAACCTTTTTTGCACCAGGGACCGGCTTTAAGCTAGACCAGTTTTCCAAGGCCCGGTGGGGGGGGGGAGCTAGCTGTCAGCGGCGCCGTAAAAGGGGTGATCAAGAGAGGAATGGGTGAATGAATGGACGGAGGGTGGGAAGGAAGGAAGGAAAGAGGGAAGGGACAGGAACAAAAGAAGGGTGCAAAGGAAGCAAGGAAAGGTGTGAAAGGGGAGAGTAAGAGAGGAAGGAGTGAAAGAAGGGAATGAGGGAGAAAAGAAGGGAGGAAGGAAAAGGAAAGCAAGAAATGGAGGGAGGAAAGGAAGGAAGGAAAGAAAGAAAGAAAGAAAGAAAGAAAGAAAGAAAGGGGGAAGGGACAGGAACAGAGGAAGGAAGCAAGGAAACTTATGAAAGGGGAGAGTAAGGGAAGAAGGTAGGAAGGAGAAAGAAAAGAAGAAATAGAGGAAGGGAAGGTAAAAGAGAAAGAAAAAGAGCAAGAAAGAAAGCAAGAAAGAGAAAGAAAGAAAGGCAACTTCAAAGAAAGGCTCACTGAGCATCTCTCACTCTCTCTCTTTCTATCCCTCTTTCTTTCTTTCTCTTCCTCTCTCTCTCCTCTTCCTTTATCTCCTCTCTCTCTCCCTCTCTCTTTCTCTCCCCCCTCTCTCCCCCTTTCCCTCTCTCCCTCTCTTGCTATCTCTCCCCCCTCTCCCTCTCTCTTTCTCCCTCTCCCTCTCTTTCTCTCTCCCCCCTCTCTCTTTCTCTCTCTCTCCCCCTCTTTCTCTCTCTTCTCACTTTCTCTCTCTTGTTTTCTTTCTGTCTCTTTTGCTTTCTCTCTCTCTCTCTTTCTTGTTTTCTTTCTCACGCTCTTTCTCTCTCTTGTTCTCTCTCTTGCTATCTCTTTCTCTCCCCCCCTTTCTCACTCTCTCTTTCTCACTTTCTCTCTATCTTGCTGTCTGTTGCTCTCACTCACTCTCGTTTTCTCTCCGTTCTTCTCAGCGATGACGCGCGCACGCCCTGCCCGCCTCACCTTTGCGAGAGCACTTTCGCCCCGGGCTCTCAGCAAGGGGGTTTGCAGGAGAGACGGGGCCGGCGAAGGTGATATTGAATGTCGGGGGAGAACGGGCAGTTGCGCGCGCTACCTATCCCCCTGCTAGCCCACTCGGAATATTCAAAATAAGAAAAGCCTTCGCCGGCAAAGGTTTTTCTTATTTTGAATATTCCGAGTGGGCTAGCAGGGAGATAGGGAGCGCGTGCAACCGCCCGTTCTCCCCCGACATTCAATATCACCTTCGCCGGCCTCCGCTGAGGAAAGCCTTTGCCGGCATTTCCTCTCGGCGTCAAGGAGGCGCAGCGGCGGGCAGAGAGAGGGAAGGGGGGGGCAGCGGCGTCCTTCCTGGCCTTGGCGGGCCGCCCAACCCTCCCCACCTCCTGCAAACGCGGCGGGCGGCGGGGGGAGAGCGAGGAGCCGGTTCCGGCGGGCGCGGGGCTTGGCTGGCTGGCAGGGGGAGCGCCGCTGGTGGTGCGGAAAGGCCGAGGGGGCCCTGGCGCCGCGGACTGGCTGAAAAGCCCCAACGGCCCGGTCCCGGTCCGCGGACCGGCGGTTGGGGACCTCTGATCTAAATGGTTGCTAAGGGAATGTGAAATTGCAATTTAGGGGTTTAAAGTGTTAAGGGAAGGCTTGTGATACTGTTCATAGCCAAAAATAGTGTATTTACTTCCGCATCTCTACTTCGCGGAAATTCAACTTTCGCGGGCAGTCTCGGAACGCATCTCCAGTGAAAATCGAGGGAACACTGTACATCTAACAATTTAATCCTATAATTCTTTGTCTTCAAATTCCAAACTCCATGAATTGTGTAACTTTGTCCTTCCTTCTTTTCTCTGCCTTTGCATTAGAACAGCTATCTGAAAGATTATGAATTGCTTCAATATACCCTGAGGGCACTATAGAAACATAGAAACATAGAAGACTGACAGCAGAAAAAGACCACATGGTCCATCTAGTCTACCCTTATACTATTTCTTGTATTTTATCTTAGGATGGATATATGTTTATCCCAGGCATGTTTAAATTCAGTTACTGTGGATTTACCAACCACGTTTGCTGGAAGTTTGTTCCAAGGATCTACTACTCTTTCAGTAAAATAATATTTTCTCATGTTGCTTTTGATCTTTTCCCCAACTAACTTCAGATTGTGTCCCCTTGTTCTTGTGTTCACTTTCCTATTAAAAACACTTCCCTCCTGAACCTTATTTAACCCTTTAACATATTTAAATGTTTCGATCATGTCCCCCCTTTTCCTTCTGTCCTCCAGACTATACAGATTGAGTTCATTAAATCTTTCCTGATACGTGTGTACCTATGTGAAGAAATCTACACTAAAATAGGAGCAGAGAGTCAAGAAGGTTTCTGGGTCTTGTCAGGGCATAGTATGGAAATACTATTGATATATACTTGATTTCTCATTGGTTTTTGATACCATGGCTCATGCTATCTTCTGGACTGATTTTGTAGAGTAAGAATGGGAGTCCAAAACGCAAATGGACTTTCTTGGTTTCTTTGCTTGAAACCATCTTTCTTCTTTTCCAAGAAACTTCTTCAGTTCTGGGTTTTTTTCCTTGAAATAATTTTACTTGTCAACCAAGAAACTTCTTCAGTTCTGTTTTTCCCTTGAAACCATTTTCATCTAAGAAACTTCTTGTGATGTTTCACTCAAACCCTGCATGAATAGTTATGGACTCAGAGGATGCAGGGAATATGCAGTGGCAATGCTGGTGTCCTGTATTCCTGGCACCTGAAAGTGACAGTGAAATTGGTGAGGGGTCAGTGTTAGAAAAACCAGGACCTTCTGCACTTCCTGGCATGAGTGAGTCAGCACTTCCTGTCAGGAATGATTTAGCATTAGCTGTGCTGAGTGATTCAGGGGAAGAGGAGGAGCCTCTTCTGGATGCCAGAGTTCAGAGGGCATCTAGAAGACACAAATGGTTGGCTAGGAATTGACCCATGAGTTGTATTGCTGGCTATTGCTGGTCACACCCTTACACTATTTAAGGGCAAGACATGCTCTGCCTTGTTGTTCATTTCGGAATCATCTCGTCTTCACTTTTGAATTCAGTTTGTGTTTCAAAAGAGCACATTCTTAGCTTTGCTAATGAGCTTCGGTCTTCCAGTTAATTTCTGAGAATTTTGCCTTGGAACTCTTGCTGCAGCTGATACTGGATTTTGGCCAACAGATAAGACTTTGCTAGATTTGCTTCTCCCTTTGAAAAAGCCTTTTAAAAGACTCTTACAATACTGAGACTTTTGTAAATATTAAATCATTTTGTTAGTTAGACAATTTGCGTACATCTGATTATTGGGGTTCGGCACTAAGACAGAACACATTTTCGGTTCTAAAGAACAAAATTGAAGAAGCTTCTTGGATGAAAAGCATCTTTTCCAAACATTTTGGAAGATGTTTTTTTCCAAACATTTTGGAAGAAACATTTTGTTTCTCATCTAAAAAGCTTAGAAACATAGAAACATAGAAGACTGATGACAGAAAAAGATCTCATGGTCCAATTAGTCTGCCCTTATACTATTTCCTGTATTTTATCTTAGGATGAATATATGTTTATCCCAAGCATGTTTAAATTCAGTTACTGTGGATTTACCAACCACGTCGGCTGGAAGTTTATTCCAAGGATCTACTACTCTTTTAGTAAAATAATATTTTCTCATGTTGCTTTTGATCTTTCCCCCAACTAACCTCAGATTGTGCCCCCTTGTTCTTGTGTTCACTTTCCTATTAAAAACACTTCCCTCCTGACCCTTATTTAACCCTTTAACACATTTAAATGTTTCGATCATGTTCCCCCTTTTCCTTCTGTCCTCCAGATTATACAGATTGAGTTCATTAAGTCTTTCCTGATAAGTTTTATGCTTAAGACCTTCCACCATTCTTGTAGCCCATCTTTGGACCCGTTCAATTTTGTCAATATCTTTTTGTAGGTGAAGTCTCCAGAACTGAACACAGTATTCCAAATGTGGTCTCACCAGCGCTCTATATAGCAGGATCACAATCTCCCTCTTCCTGATTGTTATACCTCTAGCTATGCAGCCAAGCATTCTACTTGCTTTTCCTACCACCTGACCGCACTGTTCACCCATTTTGAGATTGTCAGAAATCACTACCCCTAAATCCTTCTCTTCTGAAGTTTTTGCTAACACAGAACTGCCAATACAATACTCAGATTGAGGATTCCTTTTCCCCAAGTGCATTATTTTACATTAGGAAACATTAAACTGCAGTTTCCATTGCTTTGACCATTTATCTAGTAAAGCTAAATCATTTGCCCTATTAGAAACACCTCCAGGAATATCAACCCTATTGCACACTTTAGAGTCATCGGCAAATAGGCAAACCTTCCCTACCAAACCTTCCCCTATGTCACTCACAAATATATTAAAAGAATAGGACCCAGAACAGACCCTTGTGGCACACCGCTTGTAATCCGACTCTGTTCAGAATACTCGCCATTAACAACAACTCTCTGATGTCTACGCTTCAGCCAGCTGCAAATCCACTGAACTATCGAGGGATTGAGTCCAATCTTCACTCATTTATCTATCAGCTCTTTATGTGGAACCGTATCAAAGGCTTTGCTGAAGTCCAGATAATTTCTTCAGTTGTGAGGAACATCTGTCTTCTAAGAAGCCAAATCAACGAGAAAGTTGCATTCAGTTAAGGATCAGTTCATCTGTTTGACAACTGCAGTGATTCACTTAACAACCATGGCAAAAAGGTTGTAAAATTGGGTAAGGCTCACTGAAAAATTGCTTTGCTTAGCAATAAAAATTCTGGTCCCAATTGTGAGAGTCACTTGACTATTCATATTTACCCCAGAGCTCTTCTCCCAATGTTCTACTGCATTTTGTTGCATGGATTTCTCTATGTTTTTAGATCTTCATAAGGACAACAGTCTTTGCAGAACTAAGGAACTTTGCAGAATTAAAGCACCAGTTCCAGTTCTTCTTAAAGATGACTTTGCTATGATTCAATATACCATGTTTTCCCCAAGATAAAACCCTCTCTTATATTTTTTGGAACCATGTAATAAGTGCTTAGCCTTATCGACATGCACTCAAACCCCTTATTATCAGGGGATGTCTTATTTTGCGGGAAACAGGGTAGTTGTCTATATACTAGAGAAGAGCATGTGAGTCTGTTTTGAGCTATTCATCCTCCCTTTGGAAATAGCTATTTCCAGAAAAAGGAGAATAGTTGTTACTCACGTTTGTCTGGGAGCTGTAAGTTACTCAGTCTGGTCTGGAATTTACAAAGATCATATTCCTGAAGCATTTGGGCTAACTTCCAAGTCTTTTGGGGGGTAATTTCTTGCCAAATCAGTTCTTATACAAATTCTCCAGATGTGATGCCAGTGCTTCTTGCTATGCATCACTGCAGGAGGTTGAATAATTTCACAGGATTGTTCATTGAACTGCTCTAGCTTAAGAACAAACTTAAGTCCATGGAGAGGGGCGGCATACAAATCCAATAAATAAATCCAAGAGATAGATAGATAGATAGATAGATAGATAGATAGATAGATAGATATATGATAGATAGATAGATAGATAGAAAGATAGAAAGATAGACAGATAGAAAGATAGAAAGATAGAAAGATAGAAAGATAGAAAGATAGAAAGATAGAAAGAAAGAAAGATAGAAAGAAAGAAAGAAAGATAGATAGATAGATAGATAGATAGAAAGATAGATAGATAGATAGATAGATAGATAGATAGAAAAAAGATAGATAGATAGAGATATGATAGATAGATAGATAGATAGATAGATAGATAGATAGATAGATAGATAGGTGGATAGGTGGATAGGTGGAAAGGTGGAAAGGTGGAAAGATGGAAAGATGGAAAGATGGAAAGATAGAAAGATAGAAAGATAGAAAAATAGAAAGAAAGAAAGATAGATAGATAGATAGATAGATAGACAGAAAGATAGATAGATAGAATGATAGAAAAAAGATAGATAGATAGATAGATAGACAGATAGATAGAAAGATAGATAGATAGAATGATAGAAAAAAGATAGATAGATAGATAGATAGTTAGATAGAAAGATAGGTAGATAGATAGATAGATAAATAGATAGACAAATAGACAGACAAATAAATAGACAAACAAAAAGTGATCAAATGCGTATGCGTGCATGTGTGTACAGGTTATACATATCTATATTATGCGTATGCTACATATTGTATATATATAAAACCAGGCAGGAGTTCCATATACCGGCTGTTACCGGTATGCTCTCCCAGATTGTCGCGGGCGCAGAAACAAAACCCTGCCAAAAATCAGCAAAATCTCATGCGCGAGAATGTCTTCGCATGAGATTTTTGCTTGTTGCGCATGTGCAGACGCCAACTCTCATGCATGCATGCCTGTGCACACATTGGTGGTGCAGAGATGCATGCACATCTCAAATTCTGTTACCAGAACCCTGATCCCAGCTGTACCATCTGCAACCCATTACTATATAACATATACCAGTGATGGCGCGAACCTATGGCACGGGTGCCACAGGTGGCACGCAGAGCCATATCTGCTGGCACGTGAGCTGCTGCCCTTACTCAGCTCCAATATGCATGTGTGTGCTGGCCAGATGATATTTGGCTCACATAGAGGCTTTGGGAGGGTGTTTTTGGCTTCCAGAGAGCCTCCGGGAGATGGGGGAAGGCGTTTTCACCCTCCCGCAGCTCCAGGGAAGCTTTGGAGCCTGGGGATGGTGAAACACAAGCCTACTGGGCCCATCAGAAGTTGGGAAATAGGGTGTTTCCAGCCTCCAGAGGGCCTCTGACAGGTGGGGGAAGCTATTTTCGCCCTCCCCAGGCATTGAATTATGGGTGTGGGCACTCACGCATGCGCGATAGTGCATGCCCCCACTTTTTTGCAACCCGAGGGTAAAAAGGTTCACCATCACTGACATATACCATATATATCTACTGTGTACTGTACCTACTATATTTACAGGGCAAAGAAACAACTTAACTTCTGGAGATTTCAAACAAAAGCTATCAAATATAATTACAACTTTAGCTTGAGAAGGAGTGAAGCAAAAACAAATCTGAAAAAAAGAAATGAGCTCTTTGCTTTGTTCTCCACTTCGTCTCTGAACAGAGTCATTTTCCAACCAGAGGACAGAGGGTAAAGAAATCATTTCTTCATTGTTTGAAGATAATAGCTCTAATTCCAGGTACAAATTACTTTTCTCTCCCAAGCTAATCTGACCTTTGACATGATGAAAAAGCTGCCTGTTTACAGTGGGGGATTTCTGTACAGTCAAAACAGTAACAAAACAGAAAGGCTTAATATACACATATAACCATTTGCATTCTGTGGTTTAATTACAAAAAATACAGTCATAAATGTTGAGAGTAAAATAATGCTTCACTTTAAAAACCCATTAATAAATGATGTAAGTGATAAGATAGGATGGAAGAAGATAGATGATAGATAGATAGATAGATAGATAGATAGATAGATAGATAGATAGATAGATCAGTGATTTTCAACCTTTTTTGAGCCGCGGCACATTTTTTACATTTACAAAACCATGGGGCACATTGGGGGGGGGGGGGGGGGGGCTAAAAAAAGTTTGGACAAAAAAATTCTCTCTCTTCCTCCCTTTCGCTCTATTTCTCTCTCCCTCTTTCTCTCCCTTCCTCTTTTTTCTCTCTTCCTTTCCTCTTTTTTGCTCTCTTTCTCTCTCCCTCCCCACCTCCCTCTATGTCTTTCTCTCTCCCACCTTCCCTCCCTCTCTCTCTCTCTCTCTTGCTTTCTTTCTCTCTCTTTCTTTCTTTCTTTCTTTCTCTCTTGTTCTCTTTCTCTCTTGCTTTCTTTCTCTCTCTTGTTTCTTTCTTTCTTGCTCTCTCTTGCTTTTTTCTCTCTTGTTCTCTTTCTCTCTTGCTTACTTTCTCTCTCTTGCTTGCTTTCTCTCTTGTTTTCTTTCTCTCTTGCTCTTTCTTTCAATCTTTCTCTTTCTCTCTCTTGTTTTCTTTCTCTCTCTGAGCTTCGCGGCACACCTGACCATGTCTCGCGGCACACTAGTGTGCCATGGCACACTGGTTGAAAAACACTGAGATAGATAGATAGATAGATGATAGCTAGGTAAGCAAGTAGGTAGGTAGATACATAGATGATAGACATACATATATACATACATACATACAGATAGATATGATAGATTTGATATATAGAGAGATGGATAGAGATAAAGAGATAGAGAAAGATATAGAGATGATAGTTGGATAGATATAGAGAATAATATGATAGATTAGATAGATGATATAAAAAGAAATAATAGATCAGCTAATAGATAGATAGATGATAGATAGATAGATAGATAGATAGATAGATAGATAGATGATAGATAGATAGATAAACAGATATATATGGATGGATGTATAGATGGATGGATGGATGGATGCTCCTTCCTTGTACTGTAGTTAAATTAAATAACAAATTAGGATATAAAAGAGATTTATATGGATTTATAAGGTCAGAAGGAAGGTGCCTAAAAGCAGAAATCTGGTCCTGTTTATTATGATTAGCTGCCTATTCTGCCTTTATTCTGCATCAGGCATTATACTTAATGCTCCCACCTATTTTCCGCAGAACAACTCTCTAATGCAAGATGGGGTAAGAAATTATTTAGTGACCCAAAGTCACCTTGCCTGGTTTCACATCTAAAGAAGAATCAAACCTGATGGACTCCCACTTCAGCACTTTAACCATTACATCAAACTGCTTCTCACAAGTACACATAGTAACAGCAGCTAGGATTGTATTTGCACAAAATTGGAAAGCAAGGATCATTCCTGGAGATGAGCAGATAATAAAGAAAATTTTGGACTGCGCTGAAATGAACAGATTAACACTAAGATTAAAAGATAAAGAGAACTCATCGCATTACAAGATTTGGGGGAAGTTTTACAGATGGTTAGAAAATGAATATAAATTAAAAAAATTGAATACAACTGAATGATGTAACCCAGATGTAACACTTGAAAGAGATGCAGGGATAGGGAAGGAGGGGGGGGGAGAAAAACTTAAATTTGAAGTGTATTAATAGGCAAACACATAAAGATAAAAGAAATAAAGGAATATACTGTATATGAAATAAAATATGAAAAAAAATGTAAGACTGTGTAAAATAATTCAAGGTTGTTGGAATACCATTCCAGAAAAATGAAGAAAGTACTGTAAAGGAAGAAGTAAGGGAAGAGAGGAGTAAGAAAAAAGAAAAAAGAAAGAGGAAGAGGAGGAAAGAGAGTAGGGGAGAAGAGAGTTAGGCGAGAAGGCAGGAGGGGAAGTAGGGAAAAGGAGAAGGAGAAAGGGAGGAGAATTTTTTAGGTATCCCTTTACTCTGCCAGCAAAACTTAACCTAACATTCGTAAACATTCTTCTCCATGTGACTATTTTTACTTTTTTTAAACCAAGATCTGTACTAGCACATGTTTTACATATGCATTTTTTTTAAAAAGAGAAAGTTGGAAGCCACAACTGATGTGGTAGTCCATGCAAAAACATGTTTTGATAGGGCTTATAAATTGTACTCCACAAATTTCCTGCACTTTCATTTTACATTCCAAGTCAACAAGGGTGACAGTAAGCAACAGTATTATCCTTGATTCAGCTTTTTAGCACAGGTTGCAAACTGATTTGGGACTTTCTGAATGGGAATCAGTTGTTGAACATTGTATCCAACATCTTCATAGGTACTTGTTCTGCCGTCTCTCTGCTCGAGCCTCTAATTAAATACAAAGGTAGCCAAAACAGACACACACACATGTGAAAAGTCAAGAATACTTTATTTATCCACAGAAAAAATAGAAGCAAAACCCCCTTTTTGTAGTCAAAGGGCTCACTTTCAAAGCAAACAGACTTGAATGCAGTGAAATAACAAATAAACTCAAAGCAATTAACAAGTAGCTGTGAAGTCGTCACAGCTACTCTCCTTCAGACTCACATTGTCCAACTCACACTTTCAACTATAATTTACGTTCAGAATCCTGATATCAAAGCACAGAGTCCTTGGAGAATCCGGAGAGTCAAGCCACATCCACTATCACAAACAGATAATCTTCCACACTGAGAGGCCGGCACGCTACCCATTTAACAGTAGCCCTAATTAGTTGAACCACACCCAACCACAGGTGAACTCTCTTATCTCTTGTAATACCTACGTAGCTGCTCTCTTCTATTCATGGCCCTTCACATGCGTGCGTCTATAACTGCTTCTTCATCAGAGTCCAGTGAAGATAAGGAGGAGGATGAATTGCTTCCTAATTGGCTGTCTGCCATGACCCCCTCTGAGGGTCCCACTTCACAGTCACTCCCTGCTTCTAATGATACTTCGCTGTCTGAAGCAGTTGGCAGTAAAACAGGCCTTTGACACTGGGAGGATTCACCCACATCCATCCCCACAGTACTTGGGGCAGGAGCTGGCCCAGAGCCAATCACAACAGGTACGTAACCTGGTACTTAACATCTTAGGTACAGCTTGTCTTGTTGATAGTGGAGAGCATGAGCATTTGTATATAAGACAGTGATGGTGAACCTATGGCCTGGGTGGCATGCGGAGCCATATCTATTGGCACATGAGCCGCTGCCCTAGTTCACTTCCAATGGGCATGTGTTTGCCGGCCAGCTGATTTTTGGTTTGCATAGGGGCTCTGGGAGGGCATTTTTGGCTTCCAGAGAGCCTCCAGGGGGATGGGAGAGGGTGTTTTTACCTTCCCCTGGCTCCATGGAAGCTTTTGGAGCTAGGGAAGGGTGAAACACGAGTCTACTGGGCCCACCAGAAGTTGGGAAACAGGTTGTTTCTGGCCTCTCCAGACATTGAATTATGGCTGTGGGCACTCGTGCATGTGCGATAGCACGCACGCACACTCTTTCGGCACCCTAGGAAAAAAAGGTTCGCCATCACTGATATAAGAAATAAATACTCTGTGAATTTTGCAGTGAACTGAAGATAGATTTAAAAAGAATAAATGATGAATAATGTTTATTTATAGCTACTCTGGAATGTAGTTATTTAGCATGAAAATGTCGTGAGTGAGGATCCGTAGATCTTGTGCAGCATTTAGATACAAGTATAAACTAAATAAAAATACTAAATATTAAAAGGTGGAAATTTATGTTTTTTTAAAAAATCTAGAATGTATTGTTTCTATTAATAGTGTAAATCAATTCCTCGAAGTGCAAAAGCATCAATTTCATTGCATGGATTGTTTTTTTAAAGAATAATTTCTTAGGAATGTGTGGTTTATAATGAAACTTGGATGTTTGGTGAATTCCTCTCTCTAGTCCTTGTCCTGTGATAAGAAAGGATTATTTTAAAAACAAATGCAAATAGTTATTAGTGGAAGCTGCATATCTTCTAGATCAACCATCGGTCTGACTCTGTAAAGCTGTTCTTAATTACAAGTCGATGGCCTTGGGAGTTAATTAAGCCCAGAGTCTATGAGCTTGTCTATGAGATTAATTAAAATCCATAAACTACAATACTTTTTCTGAACTCAAGAAGGCAAAGAAGATTAAAAAGGAAATCCTTGCACATTTGAACTTCATTTTCACTATTTAGAAGCGTACAGTGCCTACTAAGGGGTGATCACATTTCATCAATGGACTGGAAAAGTGGTCAATTAACGAGTCTGTATTTTGGGACTTGACTTTGATGTTTTGAATAGTGGAGGTCCATAGCAGAAAAAGGGGTCAACCGAAATAATTAGTACATTTGCTGATAAAAAAAATTGCATCAGTTAGAGAAGCTTGGTCTGGTATAAATACAAATGACACTAATGGCAATTTGTTCACAACTCATGCTGTTCCGAGTTATTTCTTAGGCTAAATAATTAGAGGAAATGATTTCTTTTTCCCTTATCAGAGAGATAGGCAGCATAATAATGGAGGAATAGAGGACAAAGTTACCCAAGCAGGAACTTCTTGTTTATAGGTTGTTGTGGTTAGCTCTGGCCCTGCTCCTGCCCCAAGGACTGTGGATGTGGGGGAGACATCCACATGCTGCAGGCCTGTTTTGCCCCCCCCCTGGAATCTGCTGATGAAGGCTCCTCTGACCAAGAAGACATGAGTGACCGGGAGGAGGAGAGTGTGGCAGACAGCTCAGAAGGAGATCAATTATCTAGCTCCTCCTTGGATTCAGAACAAGAGTTAATGATACAGCCACGCATGAGGAGAGCGATGCATAGGCAGCAACAACTGAGAGTTTATTATCAAAGAAAATGAGGCCACCAGTGGTTGGGTGGGGCTGTGATAATTAGTGAGGCTGCTATAAATAGCAGCCTGTGGGTTTGGCCATTGTGGAGGATTATCTGATCGTTGTGTTTCGTGACTGCTTTATTGACTTTGACTTTTTTGTGTGCTGATTTTTCCCCACTTTGAAACTAAACCAGAGCAAAGTGTGTTTCACTTTGTGAAAGAAGAAGGACTGTGAATTGCCTCACAGCTGCAAGCTAAGTATCACAGAACTGATAAGGGACTTGTACAAATTGCCAGTTTGTTTGGAGACGAGTGCTCTTGGCTATACCAAAAGAGGGCTTAGGTTAAGTGAATTTTCATTATAAAGAACATTGTTTTGAATTTTCAAACGTGTGTGTGTGTCTGAAATTTGTACCTGTGAATTTTTGGGAGGATTCTACCAGAGAGCCCGACAGAACATAGGTGAGACCCATTATGCCAGGACTATCAACTCAAGGTCAGGATTTTAAAAAACAATTGCTTCTTAAAGGAAGGAAGAAAATTAAAAAATAACCTACTACTGCAACATGCTCATAGGAACATACAAAGAGCCATGCTGAATTGGGCCAAAGCCCATCGAGTCCACCATTCTGTGTCACACAGTGGCCCACCAATTGTCCATGGGGATCTTGAGTAGAAAGAGAAGACAAGACCCTCCCTTTCCCCTGACTCCCAAAAAATGGTGCCTAAGGGAATCCTACCTGCCTCAACCAACATAGAGGTGGCACATGGACATCCATTTCAATAACCACCGATATACTTGGCATCCATGAATCTGTCTAATCCTGCCTTGAAGCTATCCAGGCTGACAGCTGTCACGACCTCTTCTGGAAGTGAATGCCATAAACCAACAACCCTCTGGGTGAAGAAATATTTCCATTTATTTGTCCTCACTTTCTTACCTCTGAGCTTTAGGGAGAGCCCCCTCTTCCTAGTATTGTGTGCTAGAGAAAATAATTTTTATCTGTCCACCTTTTCTATCCCATACATGATTTTATACACTTCGATCAGGTCAAATCTTTCAAGGCTGAAGAGAGCAAGGCTCTACATGGGGCTACAATCGAAAAGTTCAGAGACTACAACTGGCCCAGAACGCAGCCACATGAGCCATTGTGGGTGCACCTAGGTACACCCACATCTCACCAACTCTCCGTGAGCTGCACGGGCTTCCAATTGGTCTCCGGATACAATTCAAGGTGTTGGTTATCACCTTTAAAGTCCTACATGGCTTAGGGCCAGACTATCTTTGTTACCCCGTCCTACCACACAGCTCCCAGCGACTGATAAGAGCCCACAGAGTCGGCCTTCTCTGGGTCCCGTCTGCTAAACAATGTTGGTTGGTGGGGCCATGGGGGAGGGCCTTCTCTGTAGTGGCACCAGCTCTCTGGAACCATCTACCTCCCGAGATCCATATTGCCCCAACCTACTAGCCTTCCAGAAAACATTAAAGAACTGGCTCTGCCGGCAGACCCGGAGTCACTGATCTTTATCTCCTAGATCCGACCACAGAAGGAATGTATGATTTTATTATTGTTTTTAATTGTTTTTAAACTTGTTTTTGATGTTTAGCTTTCATTGTACACCATCCAGAGTCCCTTGGGAGTTGGGCAGCATATAAATTGTTAATAACAATAATAACAACAACAACAGCAACAGCCACAACCTTGGAACCTAAACCAATACAGGTAAGTCCTCGACTAACGATCACAACTGAGCCCAAAATTTCAACTGCTGAATAAGGCAGTTTTTATGTGAATTTTGCCCTATTCTACATTTTCTTTTGGCCACAATTACCAAGGATATCAATCTTTTGGCCATAGTAAGAACATGGAAAATCCATTTATGTTGTCTAGTTGTCAAATTCCACGTATTGGGTATGTAGCGACAAAGAATATTATCCTCTCAAAATTCATTGCACAATTATATTTATATAATCCATTACAGTACTTTCTTTCAAAACTTGGTAAGGATAGCACATTGTAAAAACAGGGAGTTTAAAGCTTTATCCTTATTAGATCTCCACCAAACTGCTGTTTTTGACAGCATTTTCTAGACATAATGGAGACCAAAAAAAGATAAATGCATCAGAATTATATGCATTTTGAATATTTGCATTAGGCTAGTGTATGAATAATATTTGTTTTGAATGATATTTGCATATAGGCTAAAGTTGTAACTGCTATTGTGATAGTGACATATAGTTTTTTTGTAGCATTTTTATGTATTATTATTATTATTATTATTATTATTATTATTATTATTATTATTATTATTATTTATTTATTTATTAGACTTGTATGCCACCCCTCTAATTGTACCACTATTACTATTATTATAAAAATATATCACTATCTGTATGTCAATGAAGATTCAATCATTCAGGCCAAAGGAATCTAAAGGTGGAATCTTGGCAACTGGATCAAACTTGGTTAATCGGAGACTTTTCATTGCTCCTTCAAGCAACTGGACTAAAATGTAATTTTGCTCTGACCGAGGAAAGTTGCTTGAATGAGCAATGAAATCTTTCAGATTGACGGAGTTTGGTCCTGTTGCCATTATTCAGCCCATTGCTACAACTATTATTTTTGTGTTCGGCTCTTTTTCCCTTTCACTATTAATTTAAAATAAATTAAAAAACAGATAAAATTAAAAAGTCTGTTTTAATGGACTGCTTAGTGTCACTGGAGATTTCCAAATATTCCTGGGAAATATATGACAGACATAATTAATATTAATGAAAGGGAATATTTATAGCTCAGGGTTGACATGAGGGGTCATGTTTGCTTGTTTTCTTGCAGATGTTTTATTACCCAACTAGGTAACATCTTCAGTTCTAGTCCTAATGATGTTACCTAGTTTGGGTAATGAAACATCTGCAATAGGGGTGAAATTCAATTTTTTTCCTACCAGTTCTGTGGGAGTGGCTTGGTGGGCGTGGCAGGGGAAGGACACTGCAAAATCTCCATTCCCACCTCACTTTGGGGTCAGCCAGAGGTGGTATTTGCTGGTTCTCTGAATTACTCAAGATTTCCACTACCGGTTCTCCGAACTACTCAAAATTTCCACTACCGGTTCTCTGAACTACTCAAAATTTTCACTACCGGTTCTCTGAACTACTCAAAATTTCCACTATCGGTTCTCTGAACTACTCAAAATTTCCACTACCGGTTCTCTGAACTACTCAAAATTTCCACTACCGGTTCTCTGAACTACTCAAAATTTCCACTACCGGTTTTCTGAACTACTCAAAATTTCCACTACCGGTTTTCTGAACTACTCAAAATTTCCACTACCAGTTCTCTGAACTACTCAAAATTTCCACTACCGGTTCTCTGAACTACTTAAAATTTCCACTATCAGTTCTCTGAACTACTCAAAATTTCCACTACCGGTTCTCTGAACTACTCAACATTTCCACTACCGGTTCTCTGAACTACTCAACATTTCCACTACCAGTTCTCTGAACTACTCAAAATTTCCACTACCGGTTCTCTGAACTACTCAAAATTTCCACTATCGGTTCTCTGAACTACTCAAAATTTCTGCTACCGGTTCTCTGAACTACTCAAAATGTCCGCTACCGGTTCTCTGAACTACTCAAAATTTCCGCTACTGGTTCTCTGAACTACTCAAAATTTCCACTATCGGTTCTCTGAACTACTCAAAATTTCCACTACTGATTCTCTGAACTACTCAAAATTTCCACTACCGGTTCTCTGAACTACTCAAAATTTCCACTACTGATTCTCTGAACTACTCAAAATTTCCACTACCGGTTCTCTGAACTACTCAAAATTTCCGCTACTGGTTTTCTGAACTACTCAAAATTTCCACTACCAGTTCTCCAGAACCGGTCAGAACCTGCTGAATTTCACCCCTGATCTGCAAGAAAACTAGCAAGGTCGGAGAGCACCAAAGACATAGTTAATATAATTAAAATATTGGACCCACTGGTATTTAACAACTTTATAGTAATATGAGCATAACTCTCAGATGGGGAGGTTACCTATTTTAATTCTTTCAAACAGCCTCCAGCCCCTAACAATCAAACAGAATAAACTGAGCCAAAACCGATTTCTATGAGTTTTTATATTTTATATAGGTGGATTTTGCAAAATTGTTTTGAGGATTATTTGGTCATGTGTAAAACCCCTTAGCAATCTGAAATGATTTAGTCCAAGATCAGGCTAATCTCCTGGTCTGTTCATAATGTGTTGAGTTTCAATATGATAATTTGTATGAGATGATAATTAAGAGTTATGAAAATTATTTCTGTCTTCTAACTATAAAAAAGGTTAGAGGTCTGGACTTCCTTGTTTTGTTTACCTATGGAGACGCCACTGGAATTGGAAAAAATAATAATGAGTAGGTCACTCGCTCGTTGTCATAAACGTAAAAAATTCCACAACGTTTTAACCTTGTTTCATTCTGAATAAATATCTCATAGCTAACAAATTAATCTGAAAATTATTCAGTTTGCCTTAAAACCAAAAGAAGAGGGAAAACAAAGAGAAAGAAGTCAGTATTAATTAAGAAACTCGATAATGAACATGTATAATTTTTTTTTAAAAAAAATATTGCAATGTAATGATTATGATCACACAGTCATGCAATTAAGCTAACAGGAAAGCATGTGCTAATAAACAGAATATTACTAAAGGGAAGACTGATTAACATCAACACTAATTCTGATTTTAATTGGTTTGCAAATTGATGGGAGAAAAGCAAGGATCAGCCATGCAGATGGATGATCAGTTTGGTTTTTTTAGTTTTAGTCTGAAGAATAATTGATCTTATTGTTTTGAGAGTTGGCAATTTCCTTTAGAAAATGTGTATATATAACAGGAGTTCTCAAACTTTTTGAACAGGGGGCCAATTCACAGTCCCTCAGATTGTTGGGGGGGCGGACAGGCTGGGTGTGTGTGGCTAGGTGATCATGTGACTGGGTGAGCATGAACTTGGAAGGATGGAAGGCTGAGTTAACCTCGAACCTGGTGAGATTCCATCTGCCAAACTGCTGGCAGCTGGTAATCAGCAGAAGTAATCATCTGCCACATCTCAGACATCAACACCCTTGAAAATGTCCAAAGATATTTCACCAGAAGAGCCCTTCACTCCTCCACTCGAAACAGAATATCCTACGAAAAATAGACTAACAATCCTGGGCCTAGAGAGCCTAGAACTATGGCGCCTAAAACACGATTTGAGTATTGCCCACAAGATCATATGCTGCAACGTCCTACCGGTCAATGACTACTTCAGCTTCAACTGCAACACAAGAGCACGCAACAGATTCAAACTTAATACGAACCACTCCAAACTTGACTGTAAAAAATATGATTTCAACAATCGAGTTATCGAAGTGTGGAACTCATTACCGGACTCAATTGTGTCAACCCCTAACCCCCAACACTTCTCCCTTAGACTCTCCACGATTGACCTCTCCAGGTTCCTAAGAGCCCAGTAAGGGGCGTACATAAGTGCACTGGTTTGCCTTTCGTCCCCTATCCAATTGTCTTTCCTTTCTTTCACCTATCTTATATATTCTCTTCCTTTCATATATCCTCTCCTCTAAGTTAACTTTCACCGTCATATATATTACCACATGTCTATTTTTCTTCCTATGTATTTGTGTATTGGACAAATGAATAAATAAATAAAATAAATAAGTAGCCTGCAGTACTGCATTCCAACCACTGCGCCACCACACATCTACTCTGTAAACACTCAGTTCCATTCAGTTGTCCTGACGCCACCCAGGTGCAATGGATTACTGGGTCATTAAAAGACAAAAATTCATTGCAATTTTAACCAACAAGGAATGGTTGTGGGTACTGCTTCCCAGGGACCCGTCCATCTGTCCATCCATTACTCCGGGGGGGGGGGATTGCTGACCCACTCAGAGAGGGTTTGCAACTTGGGCGTCCTCCTCGATCCACAGCTGACTTTAGAACACCATCTTTCGGCTGTGGCGAGGGGGACATTCACCTACGTTCGCCTGGTGCGTCAGTTGCGGCCCTATTTGGACAGGGAGTCTTTACTCACAGTCACTCATGCCCTTATCACCTCGAGGTTTGACTACTGCAATGCTCTCTACATGGGTCTTTCTTTGAAGAGTGTTCAGAAACTTCAAATTATCCAAAATGCAGCCACGCAGGCGGTTATGGGCCTTCCAAGGCATACCCATATTTCTCCAGCACTTCGTGGATTGCATTGGCTGCCAATTAGTTTCCGGACACAATTCAAAGTGTTGGTTATGACCTATAAAGCCCTACATGGCATCGGGCCAGATTACCAGACCGCCTTCTGCTGCACAAATCCCACTGACTGGTTAGTTCCCACAGAGCTGCCCTTCTCCAGGTCCTGTCAACTAGACAATATTGTTTAGCAGGATCTAGGGGAAGAGTCTTGTCTGTGGGAGCCTTGGACTTCTGGAATCAGCTCCCCCGGAGATTCGCACTGCCCCCACCCTCCTGGTCTTCCATAAAACTTTAAAGACCTATCTGTGGTGCCAGGCTTGGGGACATTAGACCCTGCACCCCTGGCCAATGAGTGTAGTATGTTTTGCTTTGTGAATGGGAATGAATAATAATAATAATAATAATAATAATAATAATAATAATAATAATAATAATAATATATTAGATTTGTATGCTGCTCCTCTCCGAAGACTCGGGGCGGCTCACAACAATAATAAAAACAATCTTATAGCGAAACAAGTCTAATCTTAAAAAAGAAGCATATAAAACACTATCATATTTAAAAACCAAACAACACATACATACCAAACATAAAATATAAAGAGCCTGGGGGAAAGGTGTCTCAACTCCCCCATGCCTGGCGGTATAGATGAGTCTTGAGTAGTTTACAAAAGACAAGGAGGGTGGGGGCAGTTCTAATATCTTTGGGGAGTTGATTCCAGAGGGCCGGGGCCGCCACAGAGAAGGCTCTTCCCCTGGGGCCCGCCAAAAGACATTGTTTAGTCGACGGGACCCAGAGAAGGCCAACTCTGTGGGACCTTATCGGTCGCTGGGATTCGTGCGGTAGCAGGCGGTTCCGGAGGTACTCTGGTCCAATGCCATGTAGGGCTTTAAAGGTCATAACCAACTCTTTGAATTGTGACCGGAAACTGATCGGCAGCCAATGATTTTAAATCTTATTAGAGGTTTTTAAAGTTTTTAGTATATTAATTGGATTTTTAGATATGCATATGGTATATTGTTTTTGACATGTTGTAAGCCGCCCTGAGTTATTAGAGAGGGGCGGCATACAAATCCAATATATAATAATAATAATAATAATAAATCACCTGGACCTGAGCCCTATGTCGTCAGGGTTGGGGTCACTAGACCCCAGCCTCTGCCCAGTAAATGTGTTGGATGTGTTAGCATGCATGTGATTGTTCGATTTTACTGATTAGTTTTAAGATAATTTTTAAATTAACTATTCTATCAATTGGCTTAGAAATGTTTTATATATCGTATCAGGAAAGTCTTCATGAACTCAATCTGTATAGTCTGGAGGACAGAAGGAAAAGGGGGGGACATGATCGAAACATTTAAATATGTTAAAGGGTTAAATAAGGTCCAGGAGGGAAGTGTTTTTAATAGGAAAGTGAACACAAGAACAAGGGGACACAATCTGAAGTTAGCTGGGGGAAAGATCAAAAGCAACATGAGAAATATATTATTTTACTGAAAGAGTAGTAGATCCTTGGAACAAACTTCCAGCAGACGTGGTAGATAAATCCACAGTAACTGAATTTAAACATGCCTGGGATAAACATATATCCATCCTAAGATAAAATACAGAAAACAGTATAAGGGCAGACTAGATGGACCATGAGGTCTTTTTCTGCCGTCAGTCTTCTATGTTTCTATGTATCTGTTTTATCAAAATGTTGTAATCCGCCCCGAGTCCGCGGACAGGGGCGGCATATAAGTCCAATTAATAAAATAAATAATAAAATAATAAATAATAAATGTGCATGAAAGCCTATCACAGGATACACTCTACTCTGTCCATCAAACCATCTCAACCTCATTCTGGGATGTTTAATTGACATTTTGTCCACTAAACTCTCTCTCTCTCTCTTTGTGTGTGTATATGTATGTGTGAATACACGCTATTCTGTGCAGAAAACTGAAATCTCTTATCATTAATGAAAGGAAGTTCTTCTTGGACTTAGAAAGCCTGCTTGTCCTTTTTCTTCACCTACATGGGTCATGAAAAGAATTGAATAGCCCTTTCTAAGCATCTCTCAAAAGCCATTGTTTTAACCAGAATAGTTAATAATGAACATTTGTTATTAAATAGTCCCAAGGTCACAGAAAGCCATCGTTACGACCAGCAAAGTTACTTCTTCTTGACTGAGAGTTTGTCATGCTAGAATCCTAATGAGTCCATCAAAGGCACACTTCTGAGATGCTCTACCCAAATTAGTATCCAAGTTATAATGGCCTTCCATCAGTGAGATATAATTGACCATTCCAAAGCAGTGCAAAACCTGCATCTCTAACTTTCCTCTCACTCTCTCTCTCTTTTTTTTTTCAAGATATCCTTTTGCTTCTGATTTCACCGGGGTCACTAGAGAAAATAATTGCTTTTGTTCAAGGAATATGAAATATTTTTTTCCACGGATGCCCCTATAGCCTTAAAGAAATGTCTTCCACCATGCAGCTAAGGAGTTAATATTACTTTCCTGACCTTTCCACCTTTGTCCATAGTCGGTGCCAACATAGTTAAAGCGTACCGTACCAAACACACCTTGCTGAAAATAATATCTGTTGTAGAACTCTTTAAGAAGATAGTGTCTGCTGAAATGACCTGTATTACTTTACGGGCAATTTGTAACATATTTGGAAATCCAGAGAGCTTAGAGGTCTCACAGTTATGCACCTAAAGTCAATGCAGAAGACTAAAAGCTGTATGGACTTCCTAGGCACAGGGGGGAATTCATTTTACAGCAAGAAGACAAAGCTTTCAACCAATGTATGTGAAACAATTGGTTTACAAAACCTCGGGGAAAGATTGGACCTTAATGAAAGAACACATTTCCTCTGCATGCAAGAAGTACAAAAACCAATCACCTCCAGATTCACAGAACGACTCTGATCTAAAATCCTGGAGGGATAGTATGAATCACAATGAGTTATTCAGACTAGAGCCAAAGTTTGCAGTCAGCAAGCAAAACCTGCAAACAACAGTCTATCAACCCAGCTATAACTATACTGCTCAAAAAAATAAAGGGAACACTCAAATAACACATCCTAGATCTGAATGAATGAAATATTCTCATTGAATACGTTGCACTGTACAAAGTTGCATGTGCCCAACAGCATGAGAAATGAATTGTCAATCAGTGTTGTTTCCTATGAGGACAGTTTGATTTCACAGAAATTTAGAAAAATAGAAGACTGACGGCAGAAAAAGACCTCATGGTCCATCTAGTCTGCCCTTATACTATTTCCTGTGTTTTATCTTAGGATGGATATATGTTTATCCCAGGCATATTTAAATTCAGTTACTGTGGATTTACCAACCACGTCTGCTGGAAGTTTGTTCCAAGGATCTACTACTCTTTCAGTAAAATAATATTTTCTCATGTTGCCTTTGATCTTTCCCCCAACTAACTTCAGATTGTGCCCCCTTGTTCTTGTGTTCACTTTCCTATTAAAAACACTTCCCTCCTGAACCTTATTTAACCCTTTAACATATGTAAATGTTTTGATCATGATTTACTTTGATTTACTTGGAGTTATATTGGAGCTATATAGAGTGCTGGTGAGACCACATTTGGAATACTGTGTTCAGTTCTGGAGACCTCACCTACAAAAAGATATTGACAAAATTGAACGGGTCCAAAGACGGGCTACAAGAATGGTGGAAGGTCTTAAGCATAAAACGTATCAGGAAAGACTTCATGAACTCAATCTGTATAGTCTGGAGGACAGAAGGAAAAGGGGGGACATGATCGAAACATTTAAATATGTTAAAGGGTTAAATAAGGTCCAGGAGGGAAGTGTTTTTAATAGGAAAGTGAACACAAGAACAAGGGGACACAATCTGAGGTTAGTTGGGGGAAAGATCAAAAGCAACGTGAGAAAATATTATTTTACTGAAAGAGTAGTAGATCCTTGGAACAAACTTCCAGCAGACGTGGTTGGTAAGTCCACAGTAACTGAATTTAAACATGCCTGGGATAAACATATATCCATCCTAAGATAAAATGCAGAAAATAGTATAAGGGCAGACTAGATGGACCATGAGGTCTTTTCTGCCATCAGTCTTCTATGTTTCTATGTGTTGTTTAAGTGTTCCCTTTATTTTTTTGAGCAGTGTAGATGTCAATTCAGAAATCAGGAAGCCAATCTGAGATTTTGGAAGCCAAAGAGAGAGAGAGAGAGAGAGAGAGAGAGAGAGAGAACAATATATAGGCAAGAATGATGATGGTTGATGCTAGCGATTGACTGAGATACGGTATTTTGGCACTTACAATATATTCATTGTTGGCACTTTTGATGCCTTTATTGCAGTTTGTAATTTGGATAGGTTCAAGATATCTGTTTCACCCCACCACTTTACTTTGATTTAGAGGTTCTATCTCTGTCTATCAATTCAATTCAATTCAATTCAATTTATTAGATTTGTATGCCGCCCCTCTCCGAAGACTCGGGGTGGCTCACAACAACAATAAAAACAGTATAACAATGGAACAAATCTAATAATAAAATTACATTAAACCCCCCAACAATTTAAAAACCATACAACACATACATACCAAACATAAAATATAAGAAAGCCTGGGGGAGATGTCTTAATTCCCCCATGCCTGGCGATATAGGTGGGTCTTGAGTAACTTGCGAAAGACAAGATATAAGTTGGCTTCCAGCGACTTGGAAACTTTCAAATTAAAATTGTTCCTCCCTTTGATCATCTGGGCTGATCTGAATCACTCTCAGGTCATCTTAATTGGACAGTTAAGCTTCTTGGGCTCCCTTCTGCTCTAATTTTGACCCAAGGAGAAATCCGTATGAACTATGGCAGTGATGGTGAACCTATGGCATGGATGCCACAGGTGGCACACAAAGCCATATCTGCTGGCACGTGAGCCATTGCCCTAGTTCAGCTGCAACATGCATGTGTGTGCTGGCCAGCTGATGTTTGGCTCGCACAGAGGCTCTGGGAGGGTGTTTTTGGCTTCCAGAGAGCCTCTGGGGGAATGGGGGAGGGCGTTTTTAACCTCCCCCAGCTCCAGGGAAGCCTTTGGAGCCTGGGGAGGGCAAAACATGAGCCTACTGGGCCCACCAGAAGTTGGGAAACAGGCTGTTTCTGGACTCCAGAGGGCCTCCAGGGGGCAGGGGAAGCTGTTTTTGCCTTACTCAGGCATTGAATTATGGGTGTGGGCACTCACGCATGTGCGTTAGCATGCACCCATGCTCTTTCGGAACCCGAGGGAAAAAAGGTTCACGATCACTGAATTATGGTACTCCCTAGATGTGTCTATGGGAAATTTTATTCATGTTCTGACACCTTCGTTTTATTCATGTTCTGACACATTCGTGCATAATGCGGCCGTGAGAGCAATCATGGGCTTTCCTAGATATGCCCATGTCTCATCAACACTCCGCAGCTTGCACTGGCTGCTGATCAGTTTCCGGTCACAATTCAAAGTGTTGGTTATGACCTATAAAGCCCTACATGGTGTTGTGGTTAGCTCTGGCCCAGCTCCTGCCCCAAGGACTGTGGATGTGGAGGAAACATTCACATGCCGCAGGCCTGTTTTGCTCCCGGTGGAATCTGCTGATGAAGGCTCCTCTGACCAAGGAGACATGAGTGACAGGGAGGAGGAGAGTGTGGCAGACAGCTCAGAAGGAGATCAATTATCTCTCTCCTCCTTGGATTCAGAACAAGAGTTAATGATACAGCCACGCATGCGGAGAGCGATGCATAGGCAACAACAACTGAGAGATTATTATCAAAGAAAATGAGGCCACCTGTGGTTGGGTGGGGCTGTGGTAATTAGTGAGGCTGCTATAAAGAGCAGCGTGTGGGTTTGGCCATTGTGGAGGATTATCTGATCATTGTGTTTCGTGCCTGCCTTGCTGACTTTGAACTTGGTGTGCTGATTTTTCGCCGCTTTGAAACTAAAGCAGAGCAAAGTGTGTTTCACTTTGTGAAAGGAGAGGGACTGTGAATTGCCTCACAGCTGCAAGCTAAGTATCTCAGAACTGATAAGGAATTTGTACCAATTACCAGTTTGGTTGGAGATGAGTGCTCTTTGCTATACCAAAAGAGGGCTTAGTTTAAATGAATTTTGTGATAAAGAACATTGTTTTGAATTTTCAAACGTGTGTGTGTCTGAAATTTGTACCTGTGAATTTTTGGGAGGATTCTACCAGGTGGTTTTAGAAATGAGATCATAACATGTCCATAATGTTACCAGGTCTTCTAACCTTGCAGGATAACAGCAAGAAGGGGGGAAAAGTTAAAAATCCATAATCCTGGGAAGATTCAGTATTGGTAAGGCAATTGACATAAAAAAAACCCTAACTGCACAACTGTGTTTCAGCCACATAGATTTATAAAATCAGACAGTTTGGTTGCTGTATAATTCAGTGTGTTATGAAAATTAATACAATCAACTGAACGAAGCAGTGAACCACATGTCATACAAACACAGCAAATAGCTGGCAAACTCACAGCTGGTAGACAGAACTAAGAAGAAAATAAGAATAGAAATATAATACATGTAAACAAATGTAATTTAAAAGAGCCAAATTTGGAGTTATTGCAAAAAATCTTATATCCAAAATGTACCTGATTTGGTAATCCTATCTTGAATATTTTATAGGACAGTAATTGTCAACTATCAGCATGCTTTTTGAAATAGACAAATATAAATAAACAAATATAAGAGCCGGGGTGGCGCAGCAGGTAGAGTGCTGTATTGCAGGCCACTGAAGCTGACTAAAGGTCAGCGGTTCAAATCTCAGCACCGGCTCAAGGTTGATTCAGCCTTCCATTCTTCCGAGGTGGGTAAAATGAGGACCCGGATTGTGGGGGCAATATGCTGGCTCTGTTAAAAAGTGCTATTGCTAACATGTTGTAATCCACCCTGAGTCTAAGGAGAAGGGCGGCATAAAAATTGAATAAATTGAATTGAATTGAATTGAATAAGACAACAAGCAAATAAATACATAAAAATAAAGTTCTCCAAAAGTCAATAATAGAAGTACAATAAATCTACTATCATACTATCATAAAAACAAATTTGTCTATTTATACAGGTACTTTTATAATTATTCGGTCAACATAGAATTATGTGCAAATACAATATGTATTATTATTATTGTTGTTGTTGTTATTGTTATTTATTAGATTTGTATGCCGCCCCTCTCCGCAGACTCGGGGCGGCTCACAGCAGTAATAAAACAATATACAGTAACAAATCTAATATTAAAAGTCTAAAAACCAATTATTTAAAAAGCATACACACAAACATACCATACATAAAACTACATAGGCAAGGGGAGATATCTCAGTTCCCACATGCCTGACGGCAGAGGTGGGTTTTAAGGAGTTTACAAAAGGCAAGGAGGGTGGGAGCAATCCTAATCTCCGGGGGAAGCTGGTTCCAGAGGGTCGGGGCCACCACAGAGAAGGCTCTTCCCCTGGGTCCAGCCAGCCGACATTGTTTAGTCGACAGGACCCGGAGAAGGCCAACTCTGTGCGACCTAACCGGCCACAGGGATTCGTGCAGCAGAAGGCGGTCTCGAAGATACTCTGGTCCGGTGCCAGGAAGGGCTTTATATGTCATAACCAACACTTTGAATTGTGACCGGAAACTGATCGGCAACCAATGCAGACTGTGGAGTGTTGGTGTAACATGGGCATACCTAGGGAAGCCCATGATTGCTCCTGCAGCTGCATTCTATACTATCTGAAGTTTCCAAACACTCTTCAAAGGTAGCCCCATATAGAGAGCGTTACAGTAGTCGAACCTCGAGGTGATGAAGGCATGAGTGACTGTGAGCAGTGACTCCCAGTCCAAATAGGGCTGTAATTGGTGCACCAAGCGAACTGGGCAAATGCCCCCCTCGCCACAGGTGAAAGATGTTTCTCTAATGTGAGCTGTGGATCGAGGAGGACGCCCAAGTTGCGGACCCTCTCTGAGGGTGTGAATAATTCCCCCCCCCCAGGGTGATGGACGGACAGATAGAATTGTCCTTGGGAGGCAAAACCCACAGCCACTCCGTCTTATCCGGGTTGAGCTTGAGCTTGAGTCTGTTGACACCCATCCAGACCCCAGCAGCCTCCAGACACCGGCACATCACTTCAACTGATTCGCTGACTGGACATGTATGTATGCAGTAAAGGGTTGCTATTCGCGGCCCTACTGGAATAGTCGAGGGGTGGGGGTGCGCGCGTGCATGCACCGCCTCTTCCATTTCCTGCGCATGTGCAGAGTCATGGCCAAAGCTGTTCTGCCTGGGAGCTAACAGCTGGAAGAAATCCTGCAGGAAGGAAAGGATTTATTCCCGCTGGCAGCTCCCAGGTGGGATAGACTGTCACCACCACCGCTGCCGCCATGCAGGAACCTAGCCCTGTGGCTGCCGGCAAAGGCATTCCATTTAGTCCCGCAGGGAGAGAAGGAAGAAATCTGGGACTAAATGGGGCACCTTTGCCAGCATCCCAGGGGTTGGGTTCCTGCGCTGAAGCGATCCATCCCACCCAGGAGCTACCAGCAGGAGGAAATCCTTTCCTGTTCACTGCTGCAGTCATGGTCCTCCTCGGCGAGCCCGGCCTCCACAGCAGGACATGTCTGGCCAGACCGAGTGGGGTAGTAGCAGCAGCCGCACAAGCGCCGAGGGGGGCGAGCCCGGCAGCAGTGGCAGCAGGAGACGCCTGCCCGCCCTCTTTATTTTTCCTGCCTAGATTTCTTTCCGGTGGCAACTCCCAAGTGGGATGGACCGTGGCTGCTGCGCAGGAACCTAGCCCCAGGGCTGCTGGCAAAGGCGCCCCATTTAGTCCCAGATTTCTTCCTTCTAGCAGCTCCCCCACGAAATGGAGGGCCTTTACCAGCAGCCATGGGGCACAAGCAGGACGATCATGGGGCATGGCTCCTAGCTGAGCCAGGGCAAAAAGCAGCTCAGAGAGGTGGCTGCCACCTGCCATGCCCCCCCTCCAGGCCTGCCCTGGAGCATTTTTTCTGTTGGTGGCCACCTCTCCGAGCTGCTTCTTATGATGGCTCAGCTAGCAGACGCACCCGGTACTCTGCCTGCTCGACCGCCCTGGTCCTACTCTGGTTGCAGTGGGGCAGCAGGCACTTCTCTTGGCTGAGCCAGCTCAAGAAGCATCTTGGAGTGGCGGCCACCACCTGCCATGCCCACCCACGAGGCCCACCCTGAAGCATTTTTTCCTGCTGTTGGCTCCATGCTGGAACTGACAGCTGCCACTTCTGTCGCAGAGGCCAGCAGTAAAAAATGCTCCAGGGTGGGCCTGGTGGGTGGGTGTGGTGGGCAGCAGCCACCTCTCTGAGCTGTTTTTCATGCTCACTCGCGCCCGACACTCTGCCTGCTCGAAAAGCCCTGGTCCCACTCTTGCTGCGGTGAGGCAGCAGGTGCCTCTCCTACCTGAACCAGAAAACGCACCAGGCGGCTCAAGTCTCCTCTCCAAATGGCCCCAGAAGTGGCAGAGGTGCCCCACTCCCACCGAACGATCGCTGCACTCTCTGGCCCCACCTAGCAATAGGTGCTTTCGTGGCTGGCTGGGATGGCGAGATTTGGCTTCTGCACATGCGCAGAAGCTGAATGTCATGTGCAGGGGGCACGCACGGCATGTGCACAGTAGAGGCGATGGAGATGCGCACATAATTCCATTTTCGCCAGTGGAACAGCGTTCCACCCCATTCTGGCAGCAGCCCACATCTACATATACGTATGTATGTATCTATGTATGTATACACAGAATGTCTCATAGAATTTCTAGACCTTCAGAACTTTGCATTCTATCTTTATTTATGACTGAGATATGCTTGAGAGAGCTAGAGAAGGAGGGAGGAAGGGAGGGAAGGAGGGAAGAAGGAAGGGAAGGAGGGAAGGGAGGGAGGAAGGAAGGAAGGAAGGAAGGGGGGAAGGAAGGAAGGAAGGAAGAAAGGAAAGAAGGAAGGAAGGAAGAACAAAATAGACAAGACATAAGAAGCACAAACTTACATGGTACGATGCTCTTTCTTCTCTATCCATTGGACGGGTCACGTACATTCTCCCCGACACGGGGTCAATGTTGAAGACTTCCATAGGGGGTTGGTCAGCTCCCACCCCTGTGATGCTGTATCTTATATGGATCTCACTGTCTTTATCTGAACGAATCTAAATGAAACATTAAAGGGAAGAATGAATCAGCAAGGAACGCAAGCCAAAGGTGGGGAAATTGCTTGCAGTGACAATTATTTATTTATCATTAAATTTATTTGCTCTCCATCTCATGGATCATTCACATCCATTATCTAAAAGACCATCTACATTGTCAAGATGAGGGAAAGAATTAACAGCTTCATCTCTCAATAATTCTACAACCCCGGTTCCGAACGTGGGGCCCATGCATGAGAACCTGGATGCATTTTATACACCGAATGTAGCCCCACCAGCTGCCACCACCACCCTTTGGCTCCCAGCAATTTACCTCCTTGCAGCAAACAATGCAGAGCCTGATTAGCAGAAGCAACTCATTATCAACTTCCTGACCCTCAGCTGATTTGAAGCTGTAGTCAGGCCAGCCATGTGCTAAACCGACAGTGAAACTAGCTGCAAAACCGACAGTGAAACTAGCTGCAAGGAGGCAAATTGCTGGGAGGTGGATTGGTAGCAATGTTGGACTTCTAAAACTGGATGCAAGGAGGTAAGTCAATAATTATAAATGCCTATAGAATCTTCAAATTATTAGGCTTATTTTAGCTTTATTATTATTCTAGACAACTTAACAAAATTTATTTATTTATTTATTTTGTCCAATACACAATGAGGGTTTTAGTGGGTATATATCTATATACACATAGTAAAATACATGATGAAGGTTATAGAGGAGATACTCATAGTAAAATATATCTAAGAAATAATAGAAAAGGAGGTATAGTAATAGAACATATCAATGAAAGAATAGAAGAAGAGATATAGGAATAGAAGAAAGGTATAGGAGATATAGGAGAGCAATAGGACAGGGGACGGAAGGCACTCTAGTGCACTTGTACTCGCCCCTTACTGACCTCTTAGGAATCTGGATAGGTCAACCATAGATAATCTAAGGGTAAAGTGTTGGGGGTTTGGGGATGACACTATGGAGTCTGGTAATGAGTTCCACGCTTCGACAACTCGGTTACTGAAGTCATATTTTTTACAGTCAAGTTTGGAGCGGTTAATATTAAGTTTAAATCTGTTGTGTGCTCTTGTGTTGTTGTGGTTGAAGCTGAAATAGTCGCCGACAGGCAGGACGTTGCAGCATATGATCTTGTGGGCAATACTTAGATCTTGTTTAAGGCGTCTTAGTTCTAAATGAAGAAGCTTTTTAAAATAAATGCTTGACCTGAAGAGGCCCAGTGTTATTGTATCTTCTTTTAACTTAACAGAGAATATTATATACTTCCAGAAAGACACATCAGTTTTAAAGATCTGTAAAAGTATAATCTGAAATGTAATAGTATCCTGTTTTAGTATTAATATAAGGTAGCTGAGTTAAACCCTGACTGAATCATGTTTGGTGTAGATCTATTTAAATAATTAGGAGGCGTTAGTGTGACTACATTTAAGAAAACTTTCTGGCATTAATATACTGCCATAATGTACATTTCTTCAATTCTTTACTATCTCTATAGGTCACACACATATGCACAAAATATACAGCAGTGTATATCATCTGTACTGGTTGCTGGGAGGCAGAGGCAGATTTCCCCCCATGTTTTCCTTCCCCAAAACTAAGGTGCATCTTATACTCAGGTGTGTCTTATAGTCCAAAAAATATGGTAATTTCCCCAGCTCTTGTTATAGTTTCTGGTGCTTCTGTCCTTGTTCTAAGGCAAACACTGCGAGACCTAAGCTGCCTTCCTTCTATAAATACTGGTGGCTGGGTGTGGTTTGATGGCTCAGCAATTGCCTGCTGTGTAGAAACTTCCTGGTGAGTCAGTGGGGTAACATCTGGGGTCGTTGATGTAGCTGAAGTATGCTGATTAGTTAATGATTGTTGATTAGGCGTGATACAACTTACAACCATTAACTAATCAGCCTACTTCAGCTACATCAACGACCCCAGATGTTACCCCACTGACTCACCAGGAAGTTTCTACACAGCAGGCAATTGCTGAGCCATCAAACCACACCCAGCCACCAGTATTTATAGAAGGAAGGCAGCTTAGGTCTCGCAGTGTTCACCTTAGAACAAGGACAGAAACACTAGCCTGAAGATGATGAGTGGGACCTCATCGAAACGTCGCCAGAAATTTCCAAATCCTACACGGGAAGAAACCCGAATATACCAAGACTGTCATACCTGTACCCGTGAAAATCTACGAATATATATATATATATATATATATATATATATATATATATAGAGAGAGAGAGAGAGAGAGAGAGAGAGAGAGAGAGACAGACAGACAGACAGACAGACAGACAGAGAGAGAGAGACAGAGACAGAGACAGACAGAGAGAGACAGACCGAGAGACAGAGACAGAGAGACAGAGAGACAGAGAGACAGAGAGATTTGACCTCATCTCTAGTTTCTTAAACCAGACAGTACTTTTCTCATCCTGTTGGATGTCTTTCCTATAGGAAAGAAAACAATCTTACAGAAAATATATATATATCTGCCATTATTGCTTCCAGCCAAAGTGAGGAAATAAATACCTGGGTTAAGATGTAACTATGTCAACCTCAAGCTATTACCATTTGACAAACTGAAGTTAATTTTCAGAGAGGCCATTTAAAGGAGTTCTTAGTTCAGGCAGAAATATTTCGGAAAGGAGATCTGGATGGAAAGCTACAAGGCAGAAATAAATAATCTGCGGCTACCCAGCTCACCACCGGAAAGCTGTTTGGATGAATATTGTAGGGACAAGCAACTAAAGTCCAATGTATCTAGAAAACTCTAAACCAGTGATTGCAAAACTTTTTTTACATATTTTTTAACATATTTAAATGTTTCGATCATGTTCCCCCTTTTCCTTCTGTCCTCCAGACTATACAGATTGAGTTCATGAAGTCTTTACTGATAATTTTTATGCTTAAGACTTTCCACCATTTTTGTAGACCGTCTTTGGACCCGTTCAATTTTGTCAATATCTTTTTGTAGGTGAGGTCTCCAGAACTGAACACAGTACTCCAAATGTGGTCTCACCAGCGCTCTATATAGCGGGATCACAATCTCCCTCTTCCTGCTTGTTACACCTTTAGCTATGCAGCCAAGCATTCTACTTGCTTTTCCTATCGCCCGACCACACTGCTCACCCATTTTGAGACTGTCAGAAAATGGGTGAACAGTGCAGTCAATAAATGTCTAATGTCATTATTGTCTCTACAGGTAGTTCCTAATTTACAAGAGCTCATTTTTGTGCTTGTTTGAAGTTACAAAAGCACTGAAATGATTTAGGAACGTTTTTTAAACTTACGACCATAGCAGCATGCCTGGGATCATGTGATCAAAATTCAGTTGCTTAGTAACTGACTCATATTTATGATGGTCGACGTGTCCTGGGGTCATGTGATCCCCTTTTGCGACTTCTTTGTCACGCAAAGTCAATGGGGAAACCAAATTAGCTGTTAGCCGCCCCGAGTCTCCGGAGAGGGGCGGCATACAAATCCAAATCCTTCAGCTGTGGCGAGGGGGGCGTTTGCCCAGGTTCGCCTGGTGCACCAGTTGCGGCCCTATCTGGACCGGGACTCACTGCTCACAGTCACTCATGCCCTCATCACCTCGAGGTTTGACTAATGTAACGCTCTCTACATGGGGCTACCTTTGAAAAGTGTCCGGAAACTTCAGGTCGTGCAGAATGCAGCTGCGAGAGCAATCATGGGCTTCCCAAGGTATGCCCATGTTACACCAACACTCCGCAGTCTGCATTGGTTGCCGATCAATTTCCAGTCACAATTCAAAGTGTTGGTTATGACCTATAAAGCCCTTCATGGCATCGGACCAGGATATCTCCGGGACCGCCTTCTGCCGCACGAATCCCAGCGACCGGCTAGGTCCCACAGAGTTGGCCTTCTCCAGGTGCCATCGACTAAGCAATGTAGTTTGGTGGGGCCCAGGAGAAGAGCCTTCTCTGTGGCGGCCCCGTCCCTCTGGAACCAGCTCCCCCCAGATATCAGAGTTGCCCCCACCCTCCTTGCCTTTCGTAAGCTTCTTAAAACCCACCTCTGTCATCAGGCATGGGGGAATTGAAATTTCCCTTCCCCCTAGGCTTATAGAATTTATACATGGTATGCTTGTATGTATGAGTGGTTCTTTAAATTGGGGTTTTTTAGATTATTTTTAATATTAGATTTGTTTTCATTGTCTTTTCATTGTTGTTAGCCACCCCGAGTCTTCGGAGAGGGGCGGCATACAAATCTAATAACTAAAATAAAATAAAATAAAGTAAAGTAAAGTAAAGTAAAGTAAAGTAAAGTAAAGTAAAGTAAAGTAAAGTAAAGTAAAGTAAAGTAAAGTAAAGTAAAGTAAAGTAAAGTAAAGTAAAGTAAAGTAAAGTAAAGTAAAATAAAATAAAATAACATAACAAACAAATAAATAAATTCACTTATCAACTGTGTCACTAATGTAACAACGGCAGTGATTCACTGAACTACCGTGGTGAGAAAGATCTAACAGGGGGCAAAATTCACGTGAACAGTTGTCTCACTTAACAACAGAAATTTTAGGTTCGACTGTGGTCATCAAATGAGTACTATGTGCGTTATACTATAAAATTGAGTTAATTGCAGATATCTCAATGCTCTTTAACATTAGAGGAACATAACTGCGTGCACCAACATTTTGAACTGAGTGGGAAAAAAGGAAAATGCAAACCCATTCAAACCTTTTAAATTAGAATATTCAACAATGTATTTACCAATGTTAAGTGTGGACTATAGTGGAAATAGTTTAATGAAGCTGCACCTTGTTACTCATTGAGGTGAACATTCAGTAACGTTAAATAATACGCTTTTTGTGTATGTACGTGTGCGTGCATGTGTTTGAGGGCCTGCAGTGTGTTAAGTAACAGATAATGGAAATATTTTTAAATGCACTTGTGCCATCACTTCTGCAAATGAGTTAAATGAGAGATTTCTGAGATTAAATTCTCAAGTAGCCCTCTTGAACGTGCACTCAAATTCATATTTCCATTTCAGCATGCGTGCTCCAAGCTCTTAAGGCTGAGAATAATTACTTAATTCAAATGTGGGCAAGTGACTTGTGTATCAGCGAGGCTCAGCAATTCCTTCTTGACCAAAATGAATGCATAGATGAGCGCCAAGAGGCAGGAGGGCAAATTGATGTGTGAATGCCGGCTTGGGAGAAATCAAGTGAACATGCAACTGCATTTATAGTAGGAGACGGCTTGATGTCGAGACCCAAGGAGGCATGCAGAGAAGAGCAACAAAGATGATAAAGGTTTGGCTAAATTGTACAATGAATGGTTGAAGCAGAAAGCCCATTGAAGAGAAGGATTGGGAGACATGGTAACTATCTTCCGGTACTGAATATTGTAGGTTATTTTTAGACTTGTAGGTCAAAAGGTTGCAGGTCAAAATTGTTGGTCAAAATTTAAACTTGTTGGTCATCTGTCTGGAACCCATACTACATCTCAGACATCAACACCCTTGAAAATGTCCAAAGATACTTCACCAGAAGAGCCCTTCACTCCTCCACTCGAAACAAAATATCCTACAAAAATAGACTAACAATCCTGGGCCTAGAAAGCCTAGAACTACGGCGCCTAAAACACAATTTGAGTATTGCCCACAAGATCATATGCTGCAACGTCCTACCGGTCAATGACTACTTCATCTTCAACTGCAACAACACAAGAGCACGCAACAGATTCAAACTTAATACGAACCGCTCCAAACTTGACTGTAAAAAATATGATTTCAACAATCGAGTTATCGAAGCATGGAACTCATTACTGGAATCAATAGTGTCAACCCCTAACCCCCAACATTTCTCCCTTAGTCTATCCACGATTGACCTCTCCAGGTTCCTAAGAGGCCAGTAAGGGGCAAACATAAGTGCACTGGTGTGCCTTTCGTCCCCTGTCCAATTGTCTTTCCTTTCTTTCACCTATCTTATATATTCTCTTCCTTTCATATATCCTCTCCTCCAAGTTAACTTTTACCCTTATATATATTACTACATGTCTATTTTCTTCCTATGTATTTGTGTATTGGATAAATAAATAAATAAACAAACAAACAAACAAATAAATAAATAAATAAATTTGGTCAAGCAGGAGACCCTATATCAGTGAAGGGCTACCAATTTTTTTACTAGCACACTGTGGGCGTGGCTTATGCAGGATGCCCTGCATTTTCTTTCAACATCTTTCAGTGCAAATTGGGTGCTCTGGGGAGGAGCTCCATTTTCACTACCCCAGTGCATTCCCCCCCTATGTAGGCAGTAGCCCACCCCTGCCCTATATGCCCTCTCTGACAGATGGTAGTCCAGTCTCTTCTTGAAAGCTTTGAGTGATGAAGCTCCCACAACTCCTGAAGGCAAGCTGTTCCATTGGTTGATCGTTCTTATTTCCAGGTTGAATCTCTCCTTAATGAGTTTCTATCCATTATTCCTTGTCCGGCTTTCAGGTGTTTTGGAAAACAGATTGACCCTTTCCTCTTTGTCACAGTCCCTCAAGAGTTGGAAGATTACCACCATATCCCCCCTGGTCCTTCTCTTCACTAGATTAGCCATACCCAGTTCCTGCAACTGTTCTTCATATGTTTTAGTCTCCAGAGGCAGAGAGAAGAGGTCAGTTGATTTATTCTCCAAATCACCAGAAGGCGGAAGAAGAAATAATGGGGGAAAGCTTGTTAAAGAAATAGTTAAATTAGAATTAAGGATTTTTTTTAAAAAAAAATGAGAACAATTAATCAGTGAAATAGCTTTTCTCCTGGAGTTGTGGGTGCTCCATCACTGGAGCCTCAAGGTGCTTTTTTCTTCAAAAGACAACAGGATTTGAGAAAGAAGAAGAAAACATTTTGCTCCTCATCCATGAAACTTCATCAATTTTATCCCCCCTCCTCTTCTTCTTCTCATTCTTCTTCCTCCTCCTTTCTTCTTCTTCCTCCTCCTTTCTTCTTCCTCTTCTTCTTCTTCTTCTTCCTCTTCCTCTTCCCCTCCTCCTCCTCCTCCTCCTGGTATCAATCCGCCTGCCTCTCCTGCACAGGATTGGACTAGAATTCCTTTGAGGTCTCTTCCAGACCTGTGATTATATGTCCTATATTTTCCCCTTCACATGTTTTCTGCTGCAAAATATCCATAATTCTATGGATTAATTATTTTGACTTCAGCTAATGGGAGTTGAAATACCATCAAACATATAGAATAGAATAGAATTTTTATTGGCCAAGTGTGACTGGACACGCAAGGAATTTGTCTTGGTGCATATGCTCTCAACGTACATAAAATAAAATATACATTTGTCAAGAATCATGTGGTACAACACTTAATGATTGTCATAGGGGTCAAATAAGCAATGAAGAAGCAATATTAATAAAAATCTTAGGATATAAGCAACAAGTTACAGTCATACAGTCAACATGGGAGGAAATGGGTGATAGGAATAATGAGAAAAACGAGTAGAATAGAAGTGCAGATTTAGTAGAAAGTCTGACAGTGTTGAGGGAATTATTTGTTTAGTAGAGTGATGCGTTCGGAAAAACCTGTTCTTCTGTCTAGTTGTCTTGGTGTTCAGTGCTCTGTAGCGACGTTTTGAGGGTAGGAGTTGAAACAATTTGTGTCCAGGATGTGAGGGGTCAGTAAATATTTTCCCTGCCCTCTTTTTGACTCGTGCAGTATACAGGTCCTCAATGGAAGGCAGGTTGGCAGCAATTGTTTTTTCTGCAGTTCTGATTATCCTCTGAAGTCTGTGTCGGTCTTGTTGGGTTGCAGAACCGAACCAGACAGTTATAGAGGTGCAGATGACAGACTTAATGATTCCTCTGTAGAACTGTATCAGCAGCTCCTTGGGCAGTTTGAGCTTCCTGAGCTGGCACAGAAAGAACATTCTTTGTTGTGCTTTTTTGATGATGTTTTTGATGTTAGGTGACCATTTTAGGTCTTGAGATATGATAGAACCTAGAAATTTGAAGGTCTCTACTGTTGATACAGTCGTCCACGTTTGCTTTTTATTATCTATGTTTTTTTCTTTCATCATACTTCAATTATTTCATTCTATATTCCTCCCATTCACTTTTATTCTCTTGGAAGTTTCCCCCCATCCTCCCTATTCAATATTTTTGAGCCAAAGCTTTGCAAGAATGAAACAAATCAATTTGGAACTTGGGAATCAACTTTTTTCCTTTTCCTGTTTCTATTTATCCTTGCTTGGAATAGACTCCCGCCATGATTAAATATTACAATATTATTTTTTTTTAAAAGAACCAAAAATGCTTCTTTTCCTGGGCTTCTGGAAAATTGCTTTTTAAAAAAAAATCCTTAGCTATTACTTTCAATGTGTAAAGCAGGGATATTCAAACTTGGCAATTTTAAAACCTCAACATGGCTGGCTGAGAAATTCTGGGAATTGAATTGAATTGAAAGAATTTAATTCAATTCTTGAAAGTCCAACCGTCATAAAGTCACCAAGGTTGAGAAACATTGTACTTTGTTACTACGTTTTGGGAGGAAAGGTATAAACATGGCTAAGGAACAAATTGTATGATTTTCAGAGGATAACGTTCTCTTGAATTACAAATCTAATGCACGAAATTTGACAACTGGGCAATGTAAATGAATTCTCTGTGCCCTTATTATAGCTATATTGCCGCTTTGGAAAAATAAATGTCCCTCCATGGATTGAAGACCTGATTATATTTACTGCCTATGAACAGATTGCCTTCAGATGTAGACCTTGCATGGATAAATATAATGACTCAACTGTATAAAGTACAGTAGGTTTAAAAAAGCATGATAGTGAAATAAAAGTTATACAAACACATGCATATATACCTGAATAGTTAATTATATATAGAAGAGACTGGGCAACAATTTGTCTGAAATGCAGTGATGGGCTCCTATGGGTACGGTCAGGTACGCAGAACCAGTAGAAAAAATTGGGGCAGGTACGCAAAACCAGTAGGAGAAAATTTGAATTATTTTTCTTTTTTCCCCCTTCAGGACTCTGGGTATATATTTCCTATCACAGTAAATGAAGTTGAATGTGTATAATTTTAGAAGAGCTGTGCATGAGTGTGTGTGTACAGTAGATAATGTATATTTTTGTGTGCCTGTGTGTAATATGTATTATCTCAGGGACCTCCTTCTGCTGCATGAATCCCAGCGACCAGTTAGGTCCCACAGAGTGGATCTTCTCTGTGTCCCGTCAACTAAACAATGTCGTTTGGTGGGACCCAGGGGAAGAGCCTTCTCTGTGGCGGCCCCGGCCCTCTGGAACCAACTCCCCCCAGAGATTAGAATTGCCCCCACCCTCCTTGCCTTTTGTAAGCTACTTAAAACCCACCTCTGCCGTCAGGCACGGGGGAATTGAGATCCTCTTTCCCCCTAGGCCTTTACAAATCTATGCATGGTATGTATGCATGTATGTTTGGTTTTTATATTAATGTGTTTTTAATTGTTTTTAACATCAAATTACTATTGTACACTGTTTTTATTGTTGCTGTTAGCCGCCCCGAGTCTCCGGAGAGGAGCGGTATACAAATCCAATGAATGAATGAATGAATGAATGAATGAATGAATGAATGAATGAATGAATAAATGAATAAATAAATAAATAAATAAATAAATAAATAAATAAATAAATAAATAAATATATATATACATAGAATTAAAGAGTATATTTTGAATGTTCAGTGATAGTAATAGGATGTTCAGTGATCTCTTTGAGGTGAGGAGAACCCAGGAACCCTAACCCTAAGCCAAACTCTTGACGGGATATATGTCAAATTGGCCACCTTTAAGCCAGTCACATGACCTTTAAGCCACACCTAGGTCATATGATTGTCAAGCCACTCCCACCTGGTCACATGCCTGGCAAGCCACACCCACACAATAAGCCATGCTCACAGTGTGCGAGTAAATTTTTTTGCAGCCCTGCTGAAATAGTATTAGATTTCCTGCGTGAAATAGTATTAGATTTCCTGCGTGAAATAGTATTAGATTTCCTGCGTGAGCTGGGGGTTGGACTAGAAGACCTTCAAGGTCCTTCCAGTTCTGGTACTCTGTCATCTTTCTTTGCATGCTTAGGTAAGGTAACCGCTGAATAAGTGTGTACAGATGGATGCATATAGGCAACAAATAGAAAACATTCAGGTTTTTCTCCCAGTCTCATGATGTTAGAATTTGGAATCTCCCATTGAAACTAATGGCTCATTATGGGATACTTATAAGGGTTGAAAGGATTTGATTAAAAGAGGTAGGGCAAGAGAGCTTTCCAAACCCCCTTATTTTATTCAAATTATCGCTAAAACACATTAAAACCACTTTCATTTTTTCCAGCCTCACTGCTTTTGCAAGTATAATTTAGAGCTCCTAATTGCTCTGCATACTAAATGGACATTTCCCCATCCCCTTGAAATAAGACAGCATTTCCAAAGTACGAATGAGAGCATTTTCGCAATAACTTTCACCCTCTTCACCAACACTGCCACCATCATTACACTTTTACCAATCCGATGAAGTCCTCCTTTTAAAGAGAACAGAATTAAATTGGAATTCAGTGCTGTTGGATGGCATTAAAGGGGGACCGGATGAATTCAGATCAAATTGAGATGTCAATGGCTACTAATCTTGATGGCCACATGCCATCTCCTGACAAAGAATGTTGGATTAATTGGCTATTGACTGAAATCAGTAGGACTATTAGGGTTTTTTTAAATGAAATCCTTGCCTTTCGTAAACAACTTAAAACCCACCTCTGCCGTCAGGCATGGGGGAATTGAGATCCTCTTTCCCCCTAGGCCTTTACAATTCTATGCATGGTATGCATGTATGTTTGGTTTTTATATTAATTGATTTTAAGGAATTTTTCTTTTATATGGCTACATGTGAAAATGTTGATTTATTGGACTTCCCAAACAAAAGGGAATAAAATCTGCTATGCGTTGCACAAAAAGAGATTCTACCATCTGTGAACTGGGTTGCAGCAGAAGGATGTACAGAGGACCAAATGCTTCTCCAACGCATGATCTCAAAATCTTCCTCTGGTCTTTCTCTGGTCATCCTTTTTATTTTGGCTAAAACAATCTCCTGCAATAACATTGGTTCTGCGAAGAACACAAATTCTTGAAGGAGTGAAGGAATAGAAACATAGAAGGAATCTGAGCTCATTGGAGAAGTCTTGAATTATTCAGTTTCTTTCTTTTTATTAAGACATGTTTATTAAGATATATGTATATATAAAAACATTTGATACACACACACACAAACACACACACACACACACACACACACACACACACATATATATATATGTCAAATGTTTTTTTAGCTGACAACTATATACAGTATATATATATATATATATCAAATGTTTTTAGCTGGAATTTTAAAATTAAGGGAGACTAGGATGGTACCATTTCGGCCTTGTTCTGGCCTCATCAGCCAGAATATATATACAGTATATGTCACACGTTTTTGCTGAATTTGAAAATTAAGAAAGATTAGGATAGATCTATTTCCGCCTTATTTTGGCCTCATCAGCTAGTCATACCCTCACTGGGACTTGAACTTGCAACCTTTGCCTTGTAAGGCAGAGAATTAACCTCTAGGCTACAGTATCCAATCCCTTCAGTTTTGTACCAGGGAAGGGTTACATGTCTTTTGTATCCGTGCAGTGGTACCTCTACTTAAGAACTTAATTAGTTATGTGATCAGGTTCTTAAGTAGAAACGTTCTTAAGTAGAAGTAATTTTTTCCCATAGGAATCAATGTAAAAGCAAATCATGCATGCAAACCCATTAGGAAAGAAATAAAACCTCAGAATTTGGGTGGGAGGAGGAAGAAGAGGAGGAGGACAGTCGCTGCTGAAGGAAGAAGGTGAGATGAGGGGAATACAACAACAATCCAAAACTTTAAGGCTTTAAAAAAAAGGGGGGGGGGGACTCTGAGGCAGCATCCAGACAAAGGAAAATGCTACGTTCACTCTGGGCTGCCCAGAGCGAAGGGAGCATTTCTTTTCTCTGGGCCCTGGCAAAGGTTTATTCCCTCTCCAAGTGCCCAGAGAAAGGAAAATGCTTTGTTCACTCCAGACTTCCAAAGCCTCCTTAAGCGCCACCGAAAGGCTCCTCTGGCAGCCCAGAAAAGCCTGAGATGGCCAGGATTAAAGGGGGAATGGCAGGAAACTGGCCGGGCCTTCATGCCGCTCTCAAATTTCCTGGGAGATTTTTCCAGGCTTGGGTTCTTAAGTAGAAAATGTTTCCTAAGTAGAGGCAAAAAAATCTTAAACACCCGGTCATCCAGACCCCAAACCATATTATATATATATACAGTATATGTACCTGTCTTCAAGAGTCTGAAAGTAGGGTCAAATGTGTCATTGGTCTCTAGCCCTTTCATGCTCACAAGGGAATCTAAGTCCAGCCCACCTTCAATTTCTTTTACTCTTATCTACTGCCTTAGCTTTGACCATTAATAGTTCAGACTCTTGTAGAAAGCTTAAGCTTGCAATACAGTATACCTTTATATTTATTTAACTGCTTGCATCTCCAAATTTCTGCGCACTTGACAATGAAACCAACAAAATGTCAAAAAGTTAGGATATTTATGCAGTTGCTTACCAAACACATCTCAATTATATTAAAGTGACCAACATATCTTTACAATGCCCAAGGCATGTCACATGTTTTGAGCATCCTTAATGTTTGGAAGTTGAAAGCTGAAAAAATTGATTTTTAAAAAATAATAATAATAATAATAATAATAAAAAAAATTGGGGCCATTGAGCTTCTAATATCTAGCCCCGGCCAATGATTGAATGTATGTATGGATGTCATTAATTAATGTTAAGTATTGGGCTTTTAGGATTGTATTTTACTGTAGATTTTATTGTAGATTTCTAATCTGTTTTGCATAAATTTGCTGTAAGCCGCCCTGAGTCTCAGGAAAAGGGTGGCATAGAAATAGAATGAATGAATGAATAAATAAATTAATAAACAAACAAAAAAATAAAATAAAATAAAATAAAATAATAAATAAAGTAAAGTAAAGTAAAGTAAAGTAAAGTAAAGTAAAGTAAAGTAAAGTAAAGTAAAATAAAATAAAATAAAATAAAATAAAATAAAATAAAATAAAATAAAATAAGCGGGGGCAAATTTCTACCACCTGTTCGGACGAATCGGTCCAAACCAGCAGTAACCCATTACTGATGTAAGTTAACACTAATAGAACATAGAATGTCAGAAATGGAATTGTTGTCTTTTTAAGCAATCCTTCAACAATTCTTTTTAAATTTGTCATCTTTTAAAGCTTATGCTTCACCACACCATATTTTTAACAACGTGATAAGATGTTACAGATTCCCATTGCTGTGGGGAAAGTGTGATAAAGCTTCACACATAAAATTTTTACATTTAAACCTCAATTGTTTTTATTTTTTAAATAAATCTAGGGTTTATTTAGACTATTGGTATACAGTTGTAATCAGGGAATGACTCCTGGTATAATAGCTGTGTGATGCATCATTCATATATCACCTTGTTACTTCATCATACAGTTAATTACAAATGTAAGTCATATGAATTAGTCTTTCTGGTAATTTCCTTTTCTTCCTTCAATTTTCCTAACCTTGTGGGTTTCTTTAAAAGTATTAGATGTTTGTTTCTAGCCTGCTCTTCTGATTTTTCCTCTTTTCACCAACAACTGTGAACAAAAAAATGTGCTGCCCTGTAAGAGATGGTGGGGTGACTGTCTTCGCAATATATAATATTTCCCCTGAAGGTGAGCATCTTGAGAAATATATAGCCTCTTTGCCATTGAAAAAAATAAACAAAACTGGTGAAAAATAAATTTAAAAAACCCAAAGAAAGCTTCTGTGATTCTCTCAAGCACTTACAAGATTTTATTTAAGTGACATATGATGTCAGGGAATGGAAAGCAAACAAGTTTTAGATTGCAAGAGATCAAAGAAGGAAGATGGTGTGCATATTATGAAGAACCACTTAAGAGCACAAAAAAGAATTTAGGCAGATCAGTGATCAGATTTAATGCTTCCATCACCCATCCAGCAGTGGGTTTTGGCATTTTCCTGCTCTTGTTCTGCTGCTAAACCAAGCATAAAGTCAACATAGCACATGTTAACCGAGTAACCGAGTAGTTGATGCATGGAACTTACTACCTGACTCTGTAGCATCATTACCTAACCCCCAACATTTTATTGTTAGATTATCCACTGTTGACCTCTCCCGACGCCTAAGAGATCAGTAAGGGGCGTGCATAAGTACACCAGTGTGCCTTCCGTCCTCTGTCCTAATGTTTCTTACTAGTAGAATAGAATAGAATAGAATAGAATTTTATTGGCCAAGTGTGATTGAACACACTAGGAATTTGTCTTGGTGCATATGCTCTCAGCGTACATAAGTATCATGGATATAAACATTGTTATCTCTTTGTATACTTGGTAAAACAAATAAATAAAATAAACAAAATAAATAAATGTTGATGTCCCTGTAAGAGGGAGTCTGAATTTTTATTTATTTATTTATTCAAATTTTTTTTATGCCGCTCTCCTTAGATTCAGGGCGGCTTACAACATGTTAGCAATAGCACTTTTTAACAGCGCCAGCCTATTGCCTCCACAATCCAGCTCCTCATTTTTCCCACCTCGGAAGGATGGAAGGCTGAGTCAACCTTGAACCAGTGATGACATTTAAACCGCTGACCTGCAGATCTAGCAGTCAGCTTTAGTGGCCTGCAGTACTGCACTCTACCTGCTGCGAAACCTCGGCACACGTTCCATGTTGGCAAATAATAGAGTAACAGAGTTATTCTTGGAAGTTTTTCCTGGCTTTGTAGACTGGAGTGTGGGGTGGGTAGGATGCTTCTTTCCAACTAGCGCTTGACCACTGCTTGCCCAAGTGGGATATGCACATATACCTGCCCACCACTTCCGTGGCCTATTTCAAAAGGCTCAAGGCCCAGTAGTGGGCTAGGGACCCCTGTCCTAGTCCAACCTCCTGCACAAGCAGAAAACCCCATACATTACAAGATAATTGGCTGTCCCATTGTCTGGAATGGAATATGGTTATTCTGTTATTTGCCAACATGGAAGATGTGATTTCAGACCGCCTGCATGAGCAACGCCCACAGTGCGGTAGTAAGAATTTTGGTAGCACTTCACTGAAATAGGGTCTCCTGCTTGACCAAATGACCAACAAGTTTAAATTTTGACCAACAATTTTGACCTACAACCTTTTGACCCACAAGTCTAAAAATGACCTACAATATTCAGTACTGGAAGATAGTTAGCATGTCTCCCAATCCTTCTCTTCAATAGGCTTTCTGCCTCAACCATTCATTGTACGATTTAGCAAGACCTTTATCATCTTTGTTGCTCTTCTCTGCATGCCTCCTTGGGTCTCAACATCAAGCCAACTCCTACTATAAATGCAGTTGCATGTTCACTTGATTTCTCCCAAGCCGGCATTCACACATCAACATGTCCTACATTGCCTTTATGCAGGGTTTAGGACAGTGAAGGGCTGCAAAGAATTTTATTATCACACTGTGGACATGGCTTATTTTGTGGATGTGGCTTGCCAGCCAGGCGGGAGTGGCTTGACGATCATGTGACAGGGGTGTGGCTTAAAGGTTATGTGACTGGCTTAAAGGTGGCCAACTTGACGTCACTCGCGAAAAAAAGAAAAAAAAATCAAACTTTTTCTACCAGTTCTGCTTACCTGACCAAAATTTTACTATTGGTTCTGTGTACCTGACTGTACTCGTAGGAGCCCATCACTGTCTTCTATATAAACTGTATGCGTATGTACACACACAGAGAGAGAGAGAGAGAGAGAGAGAGAGAGAGAGAGAGAGAGAGAGAGAGAGAAAGCTCTTCTAAAATTATACACATTCAACCTCATTTCTGCAATAGGAAAAACATACCCAGAGCCCAGAAGGGAAAAAAAGAAAAAAAAATCATTTTTTTTTCTACCAGTTCTGCTTACCTGACCCATACCTGTAGGAGCCCCTCACTGGTTTAGGAGCAGAACAATGCAGGAAAATGCCAAAACCCACTTCTGGATGGGTGATGAGAGCCTCAAATCTGATCACTGATCTGCCTAAATTCTTTTCTGGGCTCTTAATGCTGGTACACATTTCAACTTTTAAAATGCTTCGCTGTGCAGAATGGCTGCAATTTCCTTTAATGAGACCAAGAAAACATACCCTAAGCATTGTTTTAGAAGGGTCTCCTACCATTTCCTTTCTTTATGGCTATATTTGAATTTCTGCCTGCCTCTTAACGCTGGTGATCAGTCCTCCCTGATCATCCCTTCTTGCTTAGAGCCTGAAACTGTGGGATAGTTTTTCTTATTTAATTAGACAAATGGGAGGCATGGTTATTGTACTGTCTGCATCTTAACCATTCAGCAGAGAACAGATTTTCAAGACATCATTGATCAACATATCCATGAACGTCCAAAGATATTTCACCAGAAGAGCCCTTCACTCCTCCACTCGAAACAGAATACCCTACGAAAATAGACTATCTATCCTGGGTCTAGAAAGCTTAGAACTGCGGCACCTAAAAAACAATCTAAGTATTGCCCACAAGATCATATGCTGCAACGTCCTTCCGGTCAACGACTACTTCAGCTTCAACCGCAACAACACAAGAGCACACAACAGATTCAAACTTAATATTAACCACTCCAAACTTGACTGTAAAAAATATGACTTTAACAATCGAGTTGTCGAAGCGTGGAACTCATTACCGCACTCAATAGTGTCAACTCCCAACCCCCAACATTTCTCCCTTAGACTCTCCACGATTGACCTCTCCAGGTTCCTAAGAGGCCAGTGAGGGGTGTATATAAGTGCACTGATGTGCCTATCGTCCCCTGTCCAATTGCCTTTCCTTATATCATATATCATATATCATATATATTCTCTCCTTATCTCTCTCTCTCTCTCTCTATATATATATATATATATATATATATATATATATAAAAACATTTAACATATATATATATATATATATATATATATATATATATATATATATATATCAATCAATATATATATCATATATATTCTCTCCCTATCTCTTATATCATATATATTCTCTCCCTCCCATCTACTTCTCTTCTTTTTTACTTTCTATCTTTATATATATTACTTAATGTCTATTCTCTTCCATATGTATTGTATATTGGACAAAGAATAAATAAATAAATAAATAAATAAATAAATAAATAAATAAATAAATAAATAAATAAATAAATAAATAAATAAATAACAATATTGGGATGGTTTCTTGATTTACAAAATTAATTCTGCCTCATTCATGATTGGATTTCCCCACTCAGATTCCCCTTTCCTCTTTTGCTTGAGTTTTGCAAAGCCATAAAATCTGATAATGATCTTCCTGTCAGGTCAAGAGGGTTATTTTTCTAGTGTTTGATCACCCTGTATAGATTAGCTATTTTCGATGATAAATAACTCAGTGCGTATGAAGGCCAACATCAGCTAAAGAATTGGCATTTGTGATTTCACATTTTTTGTGTGTACGTAATAATAATAAGAAAAATTGGAAACTTTGCAAAAGTTTGGGTTTGGATGTACTGGGACCATCAAACTGAGAAGGTTTTGAAAAATGACTGGGCCGAGATCTTACAGGACTTTAAAATCCAAATAGACAAGTGTCTTGTTCATAATATATCAGATATAACATTTACTCAAAAAGAAGAAAGTCTGGTGATTGATATTGCTATACTGGCTGGTATGAGGCCTGCCCCAGATAAATTCCTTAGGAAAGAAACACCCTCAACTCCATTTGATTGAAGTGATAGGTTCTTTTACTTAAGAATACTGGCTGCAGCAAAGACAGGCTAGAACTAAGTTTCCCCAGACAAAAAAGTTACAAATTGTACCCCTCATTCCAGCCTTGCCCCCCCCCCCCCCATTTGTCTTTAGCCAATAAGGTGCCATATAGGTGTTTTGGGAAATGCTGCAATGTTTGGGGTAGTCCACATTCCACTCTCAGGTGCATGACCTTGAGTGCTGGTACAAATTGGTTCAGTGCATCTCTGGTCTTCATCACACTCTCATCCCCTGTCCCTATTTGGGGATGCCTAGTGCCAGACTAATCTGATTGCATTCTTTGTATTTGTATTTATTAGATTTGTATGTCGCCCCTCTCCGAAGACTCGGGGCGGCTAATGTTCTGTTGGGCTCTCTGGTAGAATCCTCCAAAAAATTCACAGGTACAAATTTCAGACACACACACGTTTGAAAATTCAAAACAATGTTCTTTATAATGAAAATTCACTTAAACTAAGCCCTCTTTTGGTATAGCAAAGAGCACTTGTCTCCAAACAAACTGGTACTTAGCTTGCAGCTGTGAGGCAATTCAAAGTCCTTCTTTCACAAAGTGAAATACACTTTGCTCTGGTTTAGTTTCAAAGCAGGGAAAAATCAGCACACAAAAAGTCAGTCAGTAAAGCAGTCATGAAACACAACGATCAGACAATCCTTCAAAAATGGCCAAACCCACAAGCTGCTATTTATAGCAGCCTCACTAATTACCACAGCCCCACCCAACCACAGGTGGCCTCCTTTTCTTTGATAATAATCTCTCAGTTGTTGTTGCCTATGCATCGCTCTCCGCATGCGTGGCTGTATCATTAACTCTTGTTCTGAATCCAAGGAGGAGCTAGATAATTGATCTCCTCCTGAGCTGTCTGCCCCACTCTCCTCCTCCCTGTCACTCATGTCTTCTTGGGCAGAGGAGCCTTCATCATCAGATTCCATCGGGGGCAAAACAAGCCTGCAGCATGTGGATGTCTCCCCCACATCCATAGTCCTTGGGGCAGGAGCAGGGCCATAGCTAACCACAACAGCTAACAACAATAAAAAAGACAATGTGAACAAATCTAATATTAAAAATAATCTAAAAACCCCCAATTTAAAGAACCAATCATACATACAAGCATACCATGTATAAATTCTATATGCCTAGGGGGAAGGGAAAATTTCAATTCCCCCATGCCTGACAACAGAGGTGGGTTTTAAGGAGCTTGCGAAAGGCAAGGAGGGTGGGGACAACTCTGATATCTGGGGGGAGCTGGTTCCAGAGTGTCGGGGCCACCACAGAGAAGGCTCTTCTCCTGGGTCCCGCCAAATGACATTGTTTAGTTGACAGGACCCAGAGAAGGCCAACTCTGTGGGACCTAACCGGTCGCTGGGACAAATTTAGTGGATCAGGGGAATGCTGTCAATATAATTTACTTGGACTTCAGTAAGGCATTTGATAAAGTAGACCATAGCCTACTACTAGATAAAGTAGAAAAATGTGGGTTAGACAGCATCACCACCAAACGGATTCAAAACTGGCTGACCAGCTGCACTCAATGTGTAGTGCTCAATGGAACTGCATCTATATGGAGGGAAGTATGCAGTGGGATATCCCAAGGCTCTGCTTTAGGCCCAGTATTCTTCAACATCTTCATCAATGACTTGGATGAGGGGATAGATGGGGAACTCATTTCTCAATTCAGGTGACACCAAACTGACAGTAATAACCAACACTCCAGAAGATAGGCTCAAGATACAGAAGGAACAATGGGCGCTATCTAACAAAATGAAATTCAATGGTGAAAAAAGTAAGGATCAACAAAATACATAGGTACAGTATATGTGGTACCTTGCTCAACAGTAGTAACTGGGAGAGGGATCTTGGAGTTCTAGGGGACAACCATTTAAATATGAGCCAGCAGTGTGAAGCAGCTGCCAAAAAAACCAACACAATTCTAGAGTGCATTAATAGAAGGATAGAATCAAGATCACATGAAGTGTTAATACCACTTTATAAGGCCTTGGTAAGGCCACACATGGAATACTGCTTTCAGTTTTGGTCACCATGATGTAAAAAGGATGTTGAGACTCTAGAAAGAGTGCAGAGAAGAGCAACAAAGATGAATAGGGGACTGGAGGCTAAAACATATAAGGAACGGTTGCAGAAGCTGGATATGTCTAGTTTAATGAAAAGAAGGACTAGTGGATACATGATAGCAGTGTTCCAACATCTCAGGGGTTGCCACAAAGAAGAGGGAGTCAAACTATTCTCCAAAGCACCTGAGGGTAGAACAAGAAGCAATGGGTGGAAACTAAACAAAAAGATAAGCAACTTAAAGCTAAATAAAAATTTCCTGACAGTTAGAACAATTAATCAGTGGGAGAGCTTGCCTCCAGAAGTTGTGAATGCTCCAATACTGGAAGTTTTAAAGAAGATGTTGGATAACCATTCATCTGGAGTAGTGTAGGGTTTCCTGTCTAAGCCAGAGGTTGGACTAGAAGATCTCCAAGGTCCCTTCCAACTCTGTTGTTGTTGTTATTTATTATTATTGTTGTTATTGTTGTTGTTACTGCTGTTGTTGTTTCCCACCACATACTCATATGCCCGTTTGTTCACCCCATATTTGATGGTAGGATGTGAATAAGGTTCCAAGCTGAAGATGGCATACCTGACACTAGGTTTGAAAAAATGCATTTGGATATGAGAAAATATTATTTTACTGAAAGAATAGTAGATGCTTGGAACAAACTTCCAGCGGACGTGGTTGGTAAATCAACAGTAACTGAATTTTAAACATTCCTGGGATAAACATATATCCATCCTAAGATAAAATACAGGAAATAGTTTACGGGCAGACTAGATGGACCATGAGGATTTTTTCTGCCGTCAATCTTCTATGTTTCTATGATAAAAATAACAAAATATCCCATTTGCAGAGTGAAGTTGAAAACCTGTGGAAACAGATCTCTTGTTATTTTAATCGTGCTAAAATCCCTCATAGCAATACCTGAAGAACTCATTTGATCTCTGTAAATATTGACCTTAATGGACCTGAGCATCCTAATTTTAGGGGGAAAAAACTCATTTGGAACTACCTACATTATTAGACATTATCTTAATAATCAGGTCCTTCATTAGGATTTTTTCTACCAGTCTTAGACTTTGAATCTCACTGCAGATTATACATTTATAATACCCGGAGAAAGCAAAATAGAAGAGAAAGAACTGAGGAAAGTCAGAAAATACAAAAACCTGCAAATAGAAGTAGAGTGGCTGCATTGGACCAGAATACCTCCGGAACCGCCTTCTACCGCACGAATCCCAGCGGCCGATAAGGTCCCACAGAGTTGGCCTTCTCCAAGTCCCGTCGACCAAACAATATCATTTGGTGGGCCCCAGGGGAAGAACCTTCTCTGTGGCGGCCCCGGCCCTCTGGAATCAACTCCCCCCCGGAGATTAGAATGGCCCCTACCCTCCTTGTCTTTCGCAAGTTACTCAAGACCCACCTATATCGCCAGGCATGGGGGAATTAAGACATCTCTCCCAGGCTTTCTTATATTTTATGTTTGGTATGTATGTGTTGTATGGTTTTTAAATTGTTGGGGTTTGTTAATGTAATTTTATTATTAGATTTGTTCCATTGTTATACTGTTTTTGTTGTTGTTGTGAGCCTCTCCGAGTCTTCGGAGAGGGGCGGCATACAAATCTAATAAGTTGAATTGAATTGAATGGAACTGCAGCCAAAGAAAAGGTACTACCAATAGTAATAAGCACCATGTGTGCAATCTCAGAACATCTGGAGCACCATTTGACCACCATCATCATTGATCAAATCACCATCAGTCAATTTCAAGAGGCAGCTTACTTGGGAAATCTTACATCCTGTGACAATACCTTTCACACCATCACACAACAACATCAGTCGATCCCAGGTCTTTGGGAAGGACTCAATAGGTGGATCAAAATACCAAATCCAATGTAAACATCTGGCTGAGTGCAATGAACCATAATACTATTTTCAAACCATTCTAATACCTGCCACCTTGGTCAAATATTCATAATGAAGCTGCCAGAAGGTTAAATATGAAGACCTAGAAATTCACAAAATGTAATATTTTTCTATTGATCATCAACGTGCTCGAGAGCAAGCGTCAGCTGCCATACCAGTGAGAAGAAAGTTGGTGATGAAGTGAAAGTCAGCTCCAAAATCAATTAAGATAGGACACAATTCCCCAAAGTTAAATGCTTTACATCGATTTCGGGGGGAGAAATTAACATTGTCTGTTCATATCTGGCAAATAAGATAAAGAGAACCTGTCCTTGGTGGCATGGAAAGTTATAGAAAAGATTTGCTGACTCTACCCAAGCTGCACACATTTAGACCTAATTCTCCCCCTTTCGTTTTTGTCTCTCTCTCTCTCTGTCTCTCTCTCTCTCTCTGTGTCTCTGTATGTCTCTCTGCCTCTCTCTCTCTGCCTTTCTCTCTCTCTACCTCTCTCTCTCTCTGTATATCTGTGGTACCTCTACTTACAAACTTAATTTGTTCTGTGACCAGGTTCTTAAGTAAAAAAGTTTGTAAGAAGAAGCAATTTTTTCCATAGGAATCAATGTAAAAGCAAAAAATGTGTGCGATTGGGGAAACCACAGGGAGGGTGGAGGCCCTGTTTCCTCCCATGAGATTCCTAGAGAGGCCCCACAGAAGTGTCTCCCCGCCTTTTCCGGCCCTGTTTCCTCCCATGAGATTCCTAGAGAGGCCCCATGGAGGCTTCTCCCTGCCTTTTCCGGCCTTGTTTCCTCTCAGGAGATTCCCTGTTTCCTCCCAGGAGATTCCTAGAGAGGCCCCACGGAGGCTTCTCCCTGCCTTTTCCGGCCTTGTTTCCTCTCAGGAGATTCCCTGTTTCCTCCCATGAGATTCCTAGAGAGGCCCCACAGAGGCTTCTCCCCACCTTTTCCGGTCTTGATTCCTCCCAGGAGATTCCTAGAGAGGCCCCACAGATGTTTCTCCCCGCCTTTTCCGGCCCTGTTTCCTCCCATGAGATTCCTAGAGAGGCCCCATGGAGGCTTCTCACTGCCTTTTCCGGCCTTGTTTCCTCTCAGGAGATTCCCTGTTTCCTCCCAGGAGATTCCTAGAGAGGCCCCACGGAGGCTTCTCCCTGCCTTTTCCGGTTACAGTTTCGGAGGCTTGGGTTTATAAGTAGAAAACAGTTCTTGAGAAGAGCCCAAAAAATCTTGAACACCCGGTTCTTATCTAGAAAAGTTTGTAAGTAGAGGCGTTCATAGATAGAGGTACCATTCTATCTCTGTATCCCTGTATCCAGTGAAGGGCTGTCCATCTTCGGTGCTATCGGTGGCTCTCTGAGACCATCGCAGGCGCCCTTGTGTCCAGCGTGGTGTATGTGAGCGTTGGCGTGAGATTCAGCTTCTTTGCATGAGCTGCAAGTATAATCTCATTCAAGGATGTGAGATTTCACCTCTTTTTGGCAATTTCTTTGCTTCCATGCATGCGCAGAAGCAAAACTCCGGTGAAAATAGGTGAAATCATACGCACACAATCATCCTCACATGAGATTTTGCTTGTGCAGAAGCTAAAACTTGCATGTGTGTGTGTGCATATATGCATTGGGGAAACGCAGCTTTATGCGCCTCCTGATTTTTACTACAACACTATCATATAGCCCCGTACCGGATGCAGCCCATCCCTGTATCTTTCTCTCTGTCTCTGTCTTTGTGTCTCTTCTCACTCTCCCGGAAAGCCCAGCGAGCTTTCCTTGGGGCTCTTCACTACTCTAAAGGTCTTCTAAAGGTATCAGGGCTGAGATGGAAAATTATATCTAGAAGGTTTTTATTTTATCCCCCTCCTCCCAAATTCTCCCCCATAAACAGTAATATCTTAAGTGTTCCAATAATTTCTGCATGCAAAGGAGGCGACAGATAATTTCTAATGTGGTGCAGAGAAGGGGGTGGGGTAAAATTCAGGAAGAATTTATTTCCTCACTTTAGGGAAAATACCAACGTAAAGAAGTAGCACAAATCCATGCTAGAAGGAACCATTAAGCAGCAGAATGAATATTCATAAAGATAGAAGGGGTTTGCGCTCTCGTTTTTTTAGTAAATATTTAGGGCGCATCTACATATTAGGTACATTCATGGAGTCAACATATCTCTTTTAAGGCTGATGGAGAAAGGCAGAATACTATGAATATTTTAGGGCAGTGATGGCAAACCTATGCCACAGGTGCCACAGGTGGCACATGGAGCCATATCTGATGGCACGCGAGACATTGCCCTAGGCTATTTATTTATTCATTCATTCATTCATTCATTCATTCATTCATTCATTCATTCATTTATTCAATTTTTATGCTGCCCTTCTCCTTAGACTCAGGGCGGCTTACAACATGTTAGCGATAGCACTTTTTTTAGCAGAGCTAGGCTATTGCCCCCACAATCCGGGTCCTCATTTTACCCACCTTGGAAGGAGGGAAGGCTGAGTCAACCTTGAGCCGGTGATGAGATTTGAACCGCTGACCTTCAGATCTACAAGTCAGCTTCAGTGGCCTGCGGTACAGCACTCTACCTGCTGCGCCACCCTGGCTCATGAATGTGTCTGCTGGCTAGCTGATTTTTGGCTCGCACAGAGGCTCTGGGAGAGTGTTTTCGGCTTCCAGAAAATATCCAGGGGGATAAGGGAGGGTGTTTTTACCCTTGCCGGCTCCAGGGAAGCCTTTGGAGCCTGGGGAGGGAGAAACATGAGCCTACTGGGCCCACCAGAAGTTGGGAAACAAGCCATTTCTGGCTTCCAGAGGGCCTCTGGGGGATGGGGGAAGCTCCCCAGGCATTGAATTATGGGTGTGGGCACTCGCACATATGTAATAGCATGCATGCATGCTCTTTTCGCACCCAAGGAAAAAAAGGTTCGCCATCACTGTTTTACGGAGGTCCCCCATGTTTGACAACAGAGGTGGGTTTTAAGGAGTTTACGAAAGGCAAGGAAGGTGGGGTCAGTTCTGATCTCTGGAGGGAGGTGATTCCAGAGGGTGGGAGCCGCCACAGAGAAGGCTCTTCCTCTGGGTCCCGCCAAATGACATTGTTTAGTTGACGGGACCTGGAGGAGACCAACTCTGTGGGACCTAACCGGTTGCTGGGATTCGTGCGGCAGAAGGTGGTCTCGCAGATACCCTTCCTTCGGCACCGACTGTCCTCCTCCTCTGCTTCCTCCTCCTCCCCCCCCAAATTCCGAGCTTTTATTTTTTTCCTAATGGGTTTGCACGCATTATTTGCTTTTATGTTAATTCCTATGGGAAAAATTGCTTCTACTTAAAAACGTTTCTACTTAAGGACCTGATCACAGAACGAATTAAGTTCTTAAGTAGAGGTACCACTGTACTTAACAACTGCAATATTTCGCTTAACAACCAGGGTAAAATAAGATTGTAAAAATCAGGCACCAGTCTGTGATCCAACACCTGGCAATTCTGGTTCTAATTGTCGTCATAAGTTGAGGAATGCCTATATATATTATAATTTCATTTCTGCATAATTTCAGCAAAGCGGGCTGAGGAACTCTGGGAGTTGAAGTCCACAAGTCTTAAAGTGGCGAAATTTGAAGATTCCTGTTCAGTGATGGGCTACCAAAATTTTTACTACCATACTGTGGCCGTGGCTTATGCATTTTCTTTCAGCATCTTTCAGTGCAGATTGGGTGTTCTGGGGTGGAGCTCCATTTTCACTACCCCACTGTGTCCCCCCCCCCCCCGGTCCAGGTAGTAGCCCACTCCTGCTCCTGTTCTAAACTACCGGTATGTTCCATGTATCAGAATCCTTGATTTTACTTTACCTTTCCTCCACGGTATGATTTATATAGTAGTTCATCTCATCCTGCTTTTTGATCAACATGTAATTATCGCAACTTCAATTTCATATACAAGTCCTGCTTATTTTATAACCAATGGTTGACCTCTCTTTAAAGCTACGATTGGACGGGGAGACCGAGGCAATTTTGTAAGACCTCTGAGGGAGAGCAAAGATTTCAATCCTGAAATTTATTGGAAGAAGAAAGAAAGTGATGATAATAAAACATTATAGCTAGTGAAAGGAAAGCGTTCTGACTTTGCTGCCCTGAGCAACATTAAATGATGGCCAAAATGGGTGTAATTAACTCTTGAATCTTTCTTTTTTTACTTCTGGGAAAGAAAAGCTACTATACACTTTTTATTTTGTTTTAAAACAAAACAAGATTTTCAAAAAAGGAATATCTAGGAATGAAGGAGGACACCCCCACCCCCCAAATAATACAAATATCCATAATTCTCAAAGTTTTGTTTCCTGGAGCTCACCATACATCTTGACAGATTCTCACACCATCTATCAAATGTGAAAACTCAGTGGCAACAAAGCAAAGAGAAAATGAGCAAGCATTTAAGAGTTCTGATTTGTTTGAATGTTTAAGGAAAAGGTTAAGAATTCCATCCAGAAATTTTGACTTGCAAAGAATGGGCATGGAGAACACACAGACACACAGACACAGACACAGACACACACACACATCCCTACCCAAAAGAATTAACATCTATTTTTGTGGGAGGAGGATGCAATTAGTTCTTTCTAAGAATCACAGAAATGGAAGGGATCTTGATGGTCTTCTACGCCAATCTCCTACTCAAGCAGGAGACCCTATACCAGTGATGATGTGCTAAAAGGGATGTGTGTGGGTGTGCTAGCATATGTGCATGTGCCCATACCCCTTCCTTTCCCCCATGCATGCACATCCCCTTGTGCTGCCTCTGCTCATGCACACAGGCCTTTCTAAAACCTGATGGATGAAAAAAAAATTACCCAAACGGGCAAGCCGGAAGTTTGGAAAGTCACTTCTGGTTTGCCCATTGTGCTGTTTTTTGCACTCTGGGGCTTCAGGAAGCTTCCCTGAACAGTCCAGAGTGCAGAAAACAGAACAATGAACATAAGAACATAAGAAGAGCCATGCTGAACCAGGCCAAAGCCCATCGAGTCCAGCATTCTGCGTCACACAGTGGCCCACCAATTGTCCATGGGGATCTTGAGCAGAAAGAGAAGGCAAGACCCTTCCTTTCCCTTGGCCCCCAACAAATGGTACTCAAGGGAATCCTGCCTGCCTCAAGCAACATGAGAGCCGAGGTGGCGCAGCAGGTAGAGTGCTGTACTCCAGGCCACCGAAGCTGACTGTAGATCTGAAGGTCAGCGGTTCAAATCTCATCACCGGCTCAAGGATGACTCAGTCTTCCACCCTTCCGAGGTGGGTAAAATGAGGACCTGGATTGTGGGGGAAATAGGCTGGCTCTGTTAAAAAGTGCTATTGCTAACATGTTGTAAGCCGCCCTGAGTCTAAGGAGAAGGGCGGCATAAAAATAGAATAAATAAAAATAAATAAAATTAAAATAACATAGAGATGACACATGGCCATCTATTTCAGTGTTTTTCTGAACTTCCTGTTTGTCCATTGGGGGATTTTTTTTTTTTACCTCCAGGGCTTCAGAGAAGCTTCCCTGAAGCATCCAGAGGATAAAACGGCCTTTCCCAAGGCTGAAAATTGCATGCTAGAGCTAAAACATGGCAAAGTTTCACGTGGCTCTGATATGGCTCTGTATGCCACCTGTGGCACGCATGCCACAGGTTCGGCATCACAGCCCTATACCATTCTGTACAATAGCTGCCCAATGTCTTCATGAAAACCTGTAATGATGGAGAACCCATAACATCTGGAGGCAAGCTGTTCCACTGATTAATTGTTCTCACTCTCAGGAAATGTTTCCTTATTTCTAGGTTGGTTTTCTCTTTCATAAGTTTCCATCCATTGCTTCTTGTTTTGCCTTCAGGTGCTTTAGAGAATAAGGTGAAATGCTGGGATGAATCAGACACGCACCACACCTGGGAAGTGTTCACACCATCATCCCCTGTTTGTTTACTGGTGTGAAAACTCACTCTCTCGCATCAAGAGTATATTTACTGACAATCTGTCTTTCCATGTGGAAGAAAATACAGGATAGGAAATATTTTGGTAAAAAGAAAAAGACTGCTATTGAGCCAATAATGGTGATTGAGGAAAGAATGCTGCAAAAAAATGTGCACTGTTTTCAATGCCACTGTTAACTTCAAACAGTTACTAAATGAATACAGTGGTACCTCTACTTACGAACTTAACTCATTCCATGACCAGGTTCTTAAGTAGAAAGGTTTGTAAGAAGAATCAATTTTTCCCATAGGAATCAATGTAAAAGCAAATAATGCATGTGATTGGGGAAACCACAGGGAGGGTGGAGGCCCTGTTTCCTCCCAAGAGATTCCTAGAGAAGCCCCATGGAGGCTTCTCCCCACCTTTTCCAGCCTTGTTTCCTCTTAGGGGATTCCTAGAGAGGCCCCACAGAGTCTTCTCCCTGCCTTTTCCAGCCCTGTTTCCTTGTGCAGAAGCTAAATCTCGCTACTGGAATGGAACATATTAGTATGTCTCTACGTTGCCATCTTAATAATACAATGCTGGCCAATTAAACCACACATTCAAAAACTACAGCCACTCTCTGCCCTGGGCCTATAACCAATGTTAATATGTCTCCGTGCAGCCCTGTGCAAAACCTTCGACATACACTCAGCAGAGTTATTGCAGTGGTGTAGATATGTGGACTAGCCAGTTAAAGACTCAGACTTACTATTAACAATATTTTTATTTACAAATATATAATAGTAACAATAGATTACAAACCGCACGCAGCTAGAATACAGACTCACAATCAAAGATATCTATAATACTAATACTAATACAGTACTAATACTAATACTAATACTAATACTAATATCAACAACAATAATGATAATAATAATAACAATAACAACAACAACAACAACAACAATAATAATAATAATAATAATAATAATAATAATAATAATAATTATTATTATTATTATTATTATTTATTAAATTTGTATGCCGCCCCTCTCCAAAGACTCCCCCCACAGGGAACGGTGCGGGTGCATTCTTATGGCCAAACCAGTCAAAGTTTTTAAAGACACAGTCTTTACATTCATAGACTGACATTGTTAGTTGTTTTTTATTATTATTATTATTATTATTATTATTATTATTATTATTATTATCATCGTCATCGTCATCGTCATCATCAGCATTATTATTTAGATTTGTATGCCGTCCCTCTCCGAAGACTCCCACTATATGACAACCCCAAACTAGGTAAGTACCATGTGCTAACATAGCACCTGACCATTCCAGAAGTGTCCCATTACTGAGTGGAACCCACCCCTGTAGGGCACATCTACTCTAATGATGCGCAGAAGCCAAATCTCATGCCGACGGGTGCATGTGCACCCATCTGATGCACACACACCCACAACACCCTCGGAGGGCGCACCGGTAGTGCTGAAGATGGTAGTCCTTCGTTGGTTCTACTTATCTTCGCCACTGGTTCGCATTGTGACATTTTGCGCATCCACCCATGCAATTTTACTTCCGCACATGGTCAGAAGGTGGATTCTGTCCGAAACACAGCTGAGGAGCTGATTGGCTGGTCTTCAGGCTAAGAAATAACAGAGTGAAATAGGGGCGTAGGAGGGGATAGGTAGGAGGGCTTTTTTCAAAGCACAGAATGAAGAGAATCCATCCAAGTACATGGAAAACTGGCCGAAAATTCAGAAAAAAAGATAGTAGTAGGCATAGAGCAGCACAAATGGAGCTGGATCCATGATGTCAAAATTACATCACCAGCAGATCACTAATGATTCGGGAGATCTGGTCCGAACCTGGTGGAATCCATCCCTGGTGTCTAACCTTGGTGACTTTAAAGAATTCCCCAGCCAGCAGGGAGTGGAAGTCCACAGTCTTGAAGTGGCCAATTAATGACCCATGCATCAAAGTAAAACTTCAATGATGTCTTATCTAATAATTATTACCGTGTAGGAAGAAGCTTCAAAATATAGACTATTATGCTTTGGCTGCCAAGGGCCAACTTTTATAAAATAATAGGTAATTACTTCCCATTAGTTTTACATCCCAAGACAACTCTGAAGATGAAATAAGAACATAACCTTGGCTTGAATCCAGATTCAACGAGCAGCTTAATTTGGCTTGAGTCAAGGTGGAGTTCAGTGTTGGATCAAACCCAAGGTGATGTCTTAAAATCTAAAACCTTTCCTAGATTTTCTCAAATATTTAGGAACTAGCTGCAAGCAATTCTAATTTCAAATATCTCACCTTCCTGAACCATGACATTCGCATAACCAAAGCCAGCAGAGAATAACAGGCATCTATTTATTTCCGATCCTTCCCACCCCTTCCCCCAAATGGCTTTTTCCTTTTTTTGAGAGAGAGAAAGAGAGAGAGAGATATGCTAATTACCCACATGCCAAATGTCTCATTATATTCTGATCTTATACTAGGCACATTTATTTCAGAGATGCAAAAGTTTTTGTGGTGACCATAATGCAAGTTCTATATTCAGAAGTGGCACAAGAAGTTACGTCGAACATGACCTCTTCTTAAAGGTTTTCAGTTTCAGCTGCTGAGGAATTTTTAGCCTTTGCCCTCCACTAGATGATAACAGGAGAGAAGGAACAGCAAACCCAACATAGTCTATTTTTAAGAGTTGAGGAATTTTCAGAATTAGCAGAGACGAAATGAGAAGGACATAGCTTGGGATACAGAGCTGATGAACTCTGCATTTTTACTGTGGACTTTTGGATCCACATGGTATTTATAACTAATCATAACTCTGACTATAAGAGTCCAGAAGAAGAGTCGCTAACCCCTCAATATGGTATAGCACAACCAACACAAGCCCTATTGGTCATCACCTATAAAGCCCTTCATGGCACCGGACCAGGGTATCTATGAGACCGCCTTCTGCCGCACGAATCCCAGCGACCGGTTAGGTCCCACAGAGTGGGCCTTCTCCAGGTCCCATCAACAAAACAATGTCATTTGGCGGGTCCCAGGGGAAGAGCCTTCTCTGTGGCGGCCCCGGCCCTCTGGAACCAACTCCCCCCGGAGATTAGAATTGCCCCCACCCTCCTCGCCTTTCGTAAGCTCCTTAAAACCCACCTCTGCTGTCAGGCATGGGGGAACTGAGATATTTTTCCCCCTAGGCCATTACAATTTATGCATGGTATGTTTGTTTGTATGTATGTTTGGTTTTATAAATAAGGGTTTTTTAATTGTTTTAGTATTAGTTTTAGTATTGGATTGACATGATGTTTTGTACTATTGTTGTTAGCCGCCCCGAGTCTACGGAGAGGGGCGGCATACAAATCCAATAAATTTTTAAAAAATTATAAAAAGAATTGCATTGCCATACATAAAGAATATCTCAGAAATCACAAACAGACTACTACAATCACATGGGATCAGCATAGTGCACAAGCCAATTAAAACGATACAAAACATCCTATGCAGAAGTGGTATTTGGCAGGTTCTGAGCAGTTCTGGCGAACTGGTAGCGGAAATTTTGAGCAGTTTGAGCTGATAGGGAGGAAATGGGGATTTTGCAGTAACCTTCCCATGGAGCGCAGAGGGAATGGAGATTGTACAGTATCCTTCCCCTGCCACACCCACCAAGCTATGCCACGCCCACCACATCACGCCCACAAAACCAGTAGTAAAATTTTTGAATCCCATCACTGTCCTAAGCAAATCAAAAGGCCCAACAACCCCAGAAGTCAAAACAGGAGTCATCTACAATATAGAAACATAGAAGATTGATGGCAGAAAAAGACCTCATGGTCCATCTAGTCTGCCCTTATACTATTTCCTGTATTTTATCTTAGGGTGGATATATGTTTATCCCAGACATGTTTAAATTCAGTTACTGTGGATTTACCAAGCCACGTCTGCTGGAAGTTTGTTCCAAGCATCTACTACTCTTTCAGTAAAATAATATTTTCTCACGTTACTTCTAATCTTTCCCCCAGCTAACCTCAGATTGTGCCCCCTTGTTCTTATGTTCTCTTTCCTATTAAAAACACTTCCCTCCTGAACCTTATTTAACCCTTTAACATATTTAAATGTTTCGATCTTGTCCCCCCCTTTCCCTTCTGTCCTCCAGACTATACAGATTGAGTTCATTAAGTCTTTCCTGATAAGTTTTATGCTTAAGACCTTCCACCATTCTTGTAGCCCGTCTTTGGACCCGTTCAATTTTGTCAATATCTTTTTGTAGGTGAGGTCTCCAGAACTGAACACAGTATTTCAAATGTGGTCTCGCCAGCACTCTATACAGCTGGATCACAATCTACAATACACAGTGTAAGAACTGCAACAACTAACATGTATGACAAACCGGCAGAAGACTGGCAGAATGCATCCACGAACACCCACTGGCAGCCAATAGACATGACAGAAATTATATAATTTCACAACATCTAATACGGAAACAGAAACATATTGTAGAAGATTGATGGCAGTCAACCTAGTCTGCCCTTATACTATTTCCTGTATTTTATCTTAGGATGGATATATGTTTATCCCTGGCATGTTTACTGTGGATTTACCAACCACGTCTGCTGGAAGATTGTTCCAAGCATCTACTACTCTTTCAGTAAAATAATATTTTCTCACGTTGCTTCTGATCTTTCCCCCAACTAACCTCAGATTGTGCCCACTTCTTGTGTTCGCTTTCCTATTAAAAACACTTCCCTCCCGAACCTTATTTAACCCTTTTAACATATTTAAATGTTTCGATCATGTCCCCCCATGATAATACGGAAGTCATTGCCAATATACAGAACTCCTTGGTAGGCCTGCTTGAGTTTGTTTGTGACACTGCTATCTGTATTTTCCATTTTAGTCTTCTTGAACCAGGTGTCCTCCAGGTGAGATGCATTTTTAATATCCTTACTATCTGGCCATTCACCTGGAAGATATTAAAACTTCAGCAAGGCTGCACTGCTATCTCATTTCATTACTAGCTGGCACCCATTGAAGTCTATTTTGCCCTTAGTTTGCTTAGTAGTGAATGTTGAGAACTGAGTGGGCTTTGAATAAACGATATTGCTTCTGCACAGCGCTGTTGTTTAACACAATATCCACATCATTGCAGCACTGAAGAGCTATTGCCAGCAGTTGAACGGGTGGGTAGCTCTGAGCAGGTCATTGGGAGAAATGAACAGTAAATTCCTGCCCTCTGACCTTGGCTTCCATAACTGACTGCTTCTCACAGATATTAGGTTGCCATGGCATCAAAGCCAACCTTCCAAATATGCCATTGAAGCTGGGCATTTCCTATTTCCATTTTATTTTCAATAAAAAGGCTGCATTCATCCGCTTTTAATTTTAAAGGCACAGCAGGCCTTTTATCAGCTAACCCAATTCTCAAAATACAGTGGTACCTCAACCTACAAATGCCTCTACTTATGAACTTTTCTAGATAAGAACCAGGTGTTCAAGATTTTTTTGCCTCTTCCCAAGAATCATTTTGCACTTACAAACCCGAGCCTCCAAAACTGTAACCGGAAAAGGCGGGGAGAAGCCTCCGTGGGATCTCTCTGGGAATCTTCTAGGAGGAAACAGGGCCGGAAAAGGCAGGGAGAAGCCTTTGTGGGGCCTCTCTAGGAATCTCCTGGGAGGAAACAGGGCCAGAAAAAGCGGGGAGAAGCCTCTGTGGGGCCTCTCTAGGAATCTCCTGGGAGGAAACAGGGCCAGAAAAGGTGGGGAGAAGCCTTTGTGGGGCCTCTCTAGGAATCTCCTGGGAGGAAACAGGGCCAGAAAAAGCGGGGAGAAGCCTCTGCGGGGTGTCTCTAGGAATCTCCTGGGAGGAAACAGGGCCAGAAAAGGTGGGGAGAAGCCTTTGTGGGGCCTCTCTAGGAATCTCCTGGGAGGAAACAGGGCCAGAAAAGGCAGGGAGGAGCCTTTGTGGGGCATCTCTAGGAATCTCCTGGGAGGAAACAGGGCCGGGAAAGGTGGGGAGAAGCCTTTGTGGAGTCTCTCTAGGAATCTCCTGTTAGGAAACAGGGGCAGAAAAGGCAGGGAGAAGCCTCTGTGGGGCCTCTCTAGGAATCTCCTGGGAGGAAACAGGGCCAGAAAAGGTGGGGAGAAGCCTCCATGGGGCCTCTCTAGGAATCTCCTGGCAGGAAACAGGGCCTCCACCCTCCCTGTGGTTTCCCAAATCACACACATTATTTGCTTTTACATTGATTCCTATGGGAAAAATTGCTTCTTCTTACAAACTTTTCTACTTAAGAATCTGATCACGGAACAAATTAAATTCATAAGTAGAGGTATCTCTGTATAAAGAATCATAAAGAAACAAAGTTCCAACAGAAGAGAATATACACAGCTGAGGGTTGAATGGTGGAGTTGTTGAGGCTCTCCAAGGTTGGCTATTTGATTGCAGACCTTTTATTACCAAGCTGGGTAACATTTCTAGAGAATGTGGGGTTTGCTCCCTGTTTATACACAGTAGTTTGCCCTGCCAATATTTTGTTGGAGGTGTGGTTGGTCAAAGTATGGCTTTCTCCTTCCCATCTAATTCATATGGCCTTCAAGAAATTGGCAGTCTCACTTGGGACCACATGAGAATGTTTATGTTTATTAGATTTGTATGCCGCCCCTCTCCGTAGACTCGGGGCGGCTCACAACACAATAAAAACAGTTTATAACAAATCTAATAATTTACAATTTAAGATATTTAAAAAACCCCATTATTAAACAGACATACATACAAGCATACCATACATAAATTGTATAGGCCCAGGGGAGATATTTCAGTCCCCCCATGCCTGACTGGAACTGTTGTGATGGGCTGAAAAGATAGGCGCAGAAGCAGTGATGGGCTACCAAAATTTTTACTACCACACCTTGGGCATGGCCTATGCATTTTCTTTCAACATCTTTCAGTGCAAATTGGGTGTTTTGGGGTGGAGCTCCATTTTTGCTACCCCACTGCGTCCCCCCCCTGTCCAGGCAGTAGCCCACCCCTGCCACAGACTTAGTATGCTGAATAAGTATTATTTACATATATACATATTTACAAGCACAAAGCAGAAAGAATCAACAAACCACACATAGCTGCACAAAGCAAAATATATTCCTCCAAAAGGTGAATGAGCTATCCAGCATCATCAACAAGAGAGAGTGCTGGCACCCTCTTATGGCAAACCAGCCAAAGTCCTTAACCCTGCTGTTCTGTTCGGGTCGTATGTGACCCGAAGCCAAGTTTGAGTCCCTGTAAAAAATTTTCCCTGCATATCTGAAACTTGAAATTTCATGTAGGTTCATCATTTCAGGGGTTCTCTCTATGAGAATTTTTTTGGGGGGGTGGGGGGCTTAGTTTTTGCTGGGCAAAAAAAGTTACAAATCTTATGTTCCTGGGTCACCCTGACCCGGACCGAAAACTCTTCATTTGCAGTGCTTATGTTTGGTCTTTTTGAAAGCTTTTTTCACTTGGAAAGTAGTCTGAACATTTCTGCACACAATGATATGAAAATTGAAATGAAAAAAGTAAATCTTATTGGTTTATTTTGCGGATATAATGCACGCCCCCCCCCCCGTTTTTGTGAAAATTTTTTCAATTTATGGATAGTTTTGCTTGCAAAATGCATTCTATTTTACTAAAGTTGGTGTGGGATTGGTAGCTTGAACATTTCTGAATATAAGAAAAATATAAAGGAACTGAAAAAAATGATTCTTATTGGTTTTTTAACATCAGAAATAAGGCCTCCCCCCCCCCTTGGCTGCTTGCAACCATTTTCACTTTTTATTTTTTTATGCTCCAAATCCGAAATATTCTTTAAAATCTTAGGCATTCATTTACTCAATTTAACAATGCTGATCATCAAAAAATATTTTTGGGGTGGTGGCTAATTGTTTTCTGGGCAAAAAAAAATCATAACTTTGAATCTGTTTCTGTTCGTATGTGACCGGACCAAAAATATTTTTTTTAGGTACTTGAATTTGATCTTTTTGAAAACTTTTTCAACTGGAAAACTAGTTTGAACATTTATGAACATAATGATATGAAAATTGAACTGGAAAAATTGAGACTTATATTTTTATTTTGATCAAAAAGCCCCTCCCCCCATCCTTTTTTAATTTCGTGTCAATTTCTATTTTTTAAGGCTACAAATCCCTAAGGAATTTTCCCCCAAAAGGTTTGATATACTAAATTGAACATTTCTGAATATAAGAAAAATATAAATGAACTGAAAAAAATGGTTCTTATTGGTTTATTTTTGCCACAAAAGGGCCACCCCCCCTCGGCCTTGCTGTGTGCCATTATTGTCACTGTTTATACATATTTGTCTAGAAATATTTGGAATATCCTTTTGAAAATCAACCACATTGTAGCCAGAGAACTAATTTTATGAAACAAATCCATTTTACTAAAAAAAAGTATGTAAGTTTGAAATTAACAGCATAATGTCTATATAAATTGAAATAATTGAGGCATACTTTATGTGCAAAATAAACCAATATGCATCAATTTTTCCAGTTCAATTTTCATATCATTATGTTCAGAAATGTTCAAGCTACCAATCCCACACCAACTTTAGTAAAATAGAATGTATTTTGCTAGCAAAACTATCCATAAAGTGAAGACTATTTAAAAAAACGGGGGGGCGTGCATTTCATCAACAAAATAAACCAATATGCATCAATTTTTCCAGTTCAATTTTCATATCATTATGTTCAGAAATGTTCAAGCTACCAATCCCATACCAACTTTAGTAAAATAGAATGCATTTTGCAAGCAAAACTATCCATAAATTGAAAAAAAATTCACAAAAACAGGGGGGGCGTGCATTATATCCGCAAAATAAACCAATAAGATTTACTTTTTTCATTTCAATTTTCATATCATTGTGTGCAGAAATGTTCAGACTACTTTCCAAGTGAAAAAAGCTTTCAAAAAGACCAAACATAAGCACTGCAAATGAAGAGTTTTCGGTCCGGGTCAGGGTGACCCGGGAACATAAGATTTGTTACTTTTCTTAAACAGAACAGCAGACTTAGTATGCTGAATAAGTATTATTTACATATATACATATTTACAAGCACAAAGCAGAAAGAATCAACAAACCACACATAGCTGCACAAAGCAAAATATATTCCTCCAAAAGGTGAATGAGCTATCCAGCATCATCAACAAGAGAGAGTGCTGGCACCCTCTTATGGCAAACCAGCCAAAGTCCTTAAAGAGATATTGCAACTGTAAAAATACAAACTACAATTGGTAGTTTAACATACATGGCAACCACAAATACTGTTATGTACCATGTACTAACATCTACTATATAAAGTGTATATACACACGCACACACAGCCCTTCTAAAATTATACACATTCAATCTCATTTACTGTGATAGGAAAAATATACCCAGAGCCCAGAAGGGAAAAAAAAGAATTTTTTTTTGCTACCGGTACTGTGTAGCTTACCAAAATTTTGGTACTGGTATTGTGTATCTGACTGTACCCGTAGGAGTCCAACACTGCGCAGAAGAAAAAAAACAAGAGAGAACCAGCTCAGGAGCGTGACACGGCTGGGTTGCTGATGGTTCCAAGGACCCAGGCCTCCGTGTTTGTAATGGTTCTATAGAACTGATCCAAACTGGTAGGAATCCATCATGTATAGATAAGTGATAGGCAGCAGCCAATGCACTCAGATGTTCCATCCCAGTAGGAAATTCCAGGATGCATTTGCAGCTTCCATGTCTCTGATGCTCCCCTGATGCACCCCGTGGCTTCTGCACATGCGCAGCAAGCAAAATCTTGTGTGAGGATGCTTGTGGGAGTGAGATTTCAGCGATATTCTGCGCATGAGCATGAGCAGACAGAACGATATTCTGCGCATGCACATGAGCAGACGGAAAAATATCGGCGAATATTGCTAAAATCTCATTCTCATGCACATTCTCACACAAAATTTCACTTGCTACACATGCTCAGAAGCCAAATCTCAAGCCAAACTTGCTGCCATGTGGTTAGAATGCAGTATTGCAGCGTAATTCAGCTCACTGCCAACAGTTTGATCTTGACCAGCTCAAGGTTTACTCAGCTTTCCATCCTTCCAAGATGGATAAATGAGAACTCCGAATGTTCGGTAATAGGCAGACTCTATAAACCACTTAAGAGAGGGCTATAAAGCACTGTGAAGCAGTATATAAGTTTAAGTGCTGTTGCTATTGCATGCAAATTGGAAAAAAATAGCAGTTTTGTTCAAAATAAAAGTGATGCAGTTGTATTGCATGGATGGCATAGGCTTATTTACATTTGATTTCTAATTTTGCATTGACCTCATGTTGGCTGGACAGAGACAGCCCAAGAGTTAGTTATGCCCAGGGGAGGGGCAGTAATGGGCAGCCAAAACTTTTACTGCCACACTGCGAGTGTTGCTTATTTTGTGGGTGTGGCTTGATGATCATGTGACTGGGTAGGAGTGGCTTGCCAGGCTTTCACAAGGGGAAAAACCCGCAGCCCAGACTGCTTCGGCGCAACGCAGCTCTCTTGGCCTTGGGAGGTGGCCACAGAGAAGGCTCTTCCCCTGGGTCCCGCCAGATGACATTGTTTAGTTGACGGGACCTGGAGAAGGCCAACTCTGGGCGACCAAACTGGTCGCTAGGATTCGTGCGGCAGAAGGCGATCCCGAAGATATTCTGTCCCGATGCCATGAAGGGCTTTATAGGTCATAACCAACACTTTGAATTGTGACCGGAAACTGATTGGCAACCAATGCAGACTGTGGAGTGTTGGTGTGACATGGGCATACCTGGGGAAGCCCATGATTTCTCTCGCAGCTGCATTTTGCACGATATGAAGTTTCCAAACACTCTTCAAAGGTAGCCCCATGTAGAGAACGTTACAGTAGTCGAACCTCGAGGTGATGAGGGCATGAGTGACTGTGAGCAATGACTCCCGGTCATTCCACCCCATCCTGCCTGCTGCCCACTCCTGGGGAGGGGGCATAAAATGCCCTGGGGTTATACAATACAAAAAGGGCAGATTGATATCTCCATGCCAAAGAGAAGTTGTGTAGACCAGTGTTTCCCAACCTTGGCAACTTGAGGATATTTGGACTTCAACTCCTAGGATATCTTCAAGTTGCCAAGATTGGGAAACACTGGTGTATTCTATCCATGGAGGTATCAATGTGGAATTTAAAACAAGTGCCCCCAAACACTAAGCAAGCTGCATGCTCCCTACTTTGCAAAGTTATATTTAGAATTAATTGTTCATTCTGGGGGGTTTTAAATGTAGTTTTTAAAATGCCACCCCCTTTGAAGGTTATTTTGGAGTTCTAAGGAGAGGAGGGAAATGCCAAGGAGACAAAGAAATGGTTGGAATGGGTATCATTTACCCCTAGCAAATTAATTCTGTAATGCTATCAAGATAAAATTTATTACACCTTTACAGGATTTAATTCCAGCTGCTTCACAATAACTGTTGATTATTTTTTGCAATTAGCATAAACAGTGCTGTTGAGTTGATTTAACACCTTTTGTTCTTATCTCAGTAATATTTTTTGAAATGCTTGCTTTATTATTTGCTACAGTTAAATGTTCAAATCCATGTACATGTTTGAATAAGCTACAATTTGGGGATACACGTATCAGGGGTGGGTTCCTCCCGTTTCCGACCAGTTCGCCCGAACCAGTAATGTTCCTCTGTTCCAGTCACAATGAAGTCACTGACCCAGTTCAGTCAGTACCAGTTTGTGGGCACCACCATATTTTTTTAAAAAATGTTCTGACTATTGGTTTTAATTTTTTTAATTTAAAAAAATTAAAATATATATTTTTTAAATTTCTTCTGAGCATGCACAGAAGTTGAGTTTCTGGCACTATGTATTTATTTATTTATTTATTGGATTTGTATGCTGCCCCTCTCCGGAGACTCGGGGCGGCTAACAGCGACAATAAAACAGTGTACAATAGTAATTTGGTATTAGAAATGATTAAAAATCTATTAATATAAAAACCAAACATACATACATACATACCATGCATAGAGTTGTAAAGGCCTAGGGGGAAAGAGGATCTCAATTCCCCATGCCTGGCGGCAGAGGTGGGTTTTAAGTTGTTTACAAAAGGTAAGGAGGGTGGGGGCAGTTCTAATCTCTGGGGGGAGTTGGTTCCAGAGGGCCGGGGCCGCCACAGAGAAGGCTCTTCCTCTGGGTCCCGCCAGGCGACATTGCTTAGTTGACGGGACCCGGAGAAGATCCACTCTGTGGGACCTAACTGGTCACTGGAATTCGTGTGGCAGAAGGTGGTCCCTGAGGTAATCTGGTCCGGTGCCATGAAGGGCTTTATAGGTCATAACCGACACTTTGAATTGTGACCGGAAACTGATCGGCAACCAATGCAGACTGCGGAGTGTTGGTGAAACATGGGCATACTTAGGGAAGCCCATGATTGCTCTCTCAGCTGCATTCTGCATGATCTGAAGTTTCCGAACATTTTTCAAAGGTAGCCCCATGTAGAGAGCGTTACAGTAGTCGAGCCTCGAGGTGATGAGGGCATGAGTGACCATGAGCAGTGACTCCCAGTCCAAGTAGGGTCGCAACTGGTGCACAAGGCGAACCTGGGCGAACGTCCCCCTCGCCACAGCTGAAAGATGTTTCTCTAATGTGAGCTGTGGATCGAGGAGGACGCCCAAATTGCGAACCTTCTCTGAGGGTATGCAGTTTGCCATCTAGTTTTTGGCTTTTTAATTTTTTTTTTAGATTTTTCAGCATCGAGATGTGCCTGGGAGGAAGCGAACCGGCAGCAAGGTAAGCTAGAACCCACCCCTGACAGATATATGCATATCACAGTGCACTGTGTATGGCAGCGATGGTGAACTTTTTTTCCCTCACGTGCTGAAAGAGCTTATGTTTGTCTCATTATTTCCGTCTCTCTCCTCCTTTGTTTTAATACCTGCTAAATATTTTTCCATGGTGTCTCTTAAGGGATTTTTATCTGCGCTTCATATCTCCTACTATGTGCTGTGTGCTATTGTTCAGTGCAAAAAAATCCCCTACTCCCTGCAACAAAAAACATAGACACATAGAAGATTGACAGCAGAAAAAGACCTCATGGTCCATCTAGTCTGCCCTTATACTATTTCCTGTATTTTATCTTAGGATGGATATATGATTATCCCAGGCATGTTTAAATTCAGTTACTGTGGATTTATCTACCACGTTTGCTGGAAGTTTGTTCCAAGCATGTACTACTTTTTAAGTAAAATAATATTTTCTCACGTTACTTCTACTCTTTCCCCCAACTAAACTCAGATTGTGCCACCTTGTTCTTGTGTTCACTTTCCTATTAAACACTTCCCTCCTGAACCTTATTTAACCCTTTAATATATTTAAATGTTTCGGTCATGTCCCCCCTTTTCCTTCTGTCCTCCAGACTATACAGATTGAGTTCATGAAGTCTTTCCTGATACGTTTTATGCTTAAGACCTTCCACCATTTTTGTAGCCCGTCTTTGGACCTGTTCAATTTTATCAATATCTTTTTGTATGTGAGATCTCCAGAACTGAACACAGTATTCCAAATGGGGTCTCACCAGCACTCTATACAGCGGGATCACAATCTACAATACACAGTGTAAGAACTGCTTGTTATACCTCTAGCTGTGCAGCCAAGCATTCTACTTTCCCCAGGGTCATGCCTCCCCGGCATTGCTCCGTGCCCCCTCAGAGGGGTTGCTCCACTATTTGAGAAACACTGCCATAGGAGAACAGCAGTCAGAACTAGGGGACAGAGCTAAAGACATAGAAACATAGAAACATAGAAGACTGACGGCAGAAAAAGACCTCATGGTCCATCTAGTCTGCCCTTATACTATTTCCTGTATTTTATCTTACAATGGATGTATGTTTATCCCAGGCATGTTTAAATTCAGTGACTGTGGATTTACCAACCACGTCTGCTGGAAGTTTGTTCCAAGGATCTACTACTCTTTCAGTGAAATAATATTTTCTCATGTTGCTTTTCATCCTTCCCCCAACTAACATCATCAGCTTAGAATTATTGCGTTCCCATAAGAGGTCCAAGTTCAACCCCTCCTGAATTCCATTAACCTCTATGCACTGCCAATTTAGTTCTGAACTTTAGTTGTTGTTGTGATTCAGCCTGATATATACACACATGCCATATATGCAGTGGTGAGCTACTGCCCGGATGTGGGGTGTTGTGGTTCAGCCTGAGGCTGCTCAGGGACCAGCTGTGTATCTGCTGGCTCCATGCCCGGAGGAGGAGGACAGCGAAGAGGAGGGGGCTGAGCAGTCGGACGGGGGAGAGGAAAGTCAGGAATGAGACGAAGGAGAACAGCATGAGAGCCCCGGGGGGGGGGGGGGGGCTCTCCCCAGCCAGTAGCTTGGAGTCATTAGGTGATGACGCACAAGCCATCATTGACATGCGACAGAGACGTTCAGATCAAAGAAAGGAGCAATTAAATAAGTATTATCAGTACTGAATTAGGAACAGCTGGGCTTGGGTGTGGTCCTCCTTAGCAGGGTTTAAAAGGCAGGCAAGCCCTTGAAGCCATGTGGAGTGTTATCAATTGGAGTGACGGTGTCCTGCTTTGTTCTCGGCGTCTCTGTTCCTGGCTTGTGGCCCAGCAGTTTGGAAGACCCGTGGGAGGTGTAGGTCTGCTATCTACAGCCTCGTCTTGGCAGCAAGAATCCTGTATTGCTGCATGGACTTTTGCCTTCGTGGATATATCTGAAGATACAACGTTTTCCTGTTTGTAAGGACATTTTCTGTTACCTGTGTTTTTCTTGAATTTTATAAACTGCCTTTGCCTTTTACCGGTGTGTCTGGCTTCTCTTTTTGGGTTGGTCTTGGCTTCTGGAGTGACCCAGACAGAACAGTTGTCAAGATTCTTGTGTATAGGTTTAAATAGATCTTCTATGCTGCAACCTAACCAGTGGTCCTGACTCCTGGTTCTTCACCTCTGAGTGATGCTTTGTTGAGGAAGTTTTTCTTCTTGGCTGCCACTTCACACATATCGACTATTGTTATTCCTGTGGGTTTTTGTATTCAGTTTTAGTTCTATTGTAGCCATCCACTGTTGCTCTTGTGAAATGGATGGGCATAGAAATTAATTTCCATAAATTCATAATAATTATGCGTGATAGAAATCCCCAATCTGAAGCCATTTAATTTTGAAAGGGAGTAGTTGCTCTTTAACTCTTGTCCAGTTGTTCTGTTTTATGGAATCAGGTTTTCATTTTATTACTTGAAAGCTAAGAAAACGACAGGCAAATGCAGTAATTTTATCGATTGAGCGGGGGGGGGGGCGTTAAAAAAAGTTTAGACAAAAAAATTATCTCTCTCTCTTCTTCCCCTTCACTATATTTCTTTCTCCCTCCCTCTTTCTATCCCTTCCTTCCTCTTTCTCTCTCTCCCCATCCCTTTCTTTCTCTTCCTTCCTTCCTCTGTTTTTTGCTCTCTTTCTCCCTCCTTCCCTCCCTTCCTCTATGTCTTTCTCTCTCTCTCCTTCCCTCCCTCTCTTTCTCTCTCTCTTGCTTTCTTTCTTTCGCTCTCTCTCTTGCTTTCTTTCTTTCTCTCTTGTTCTCTTTCTCTCTTTCTCTCTCTTGCTTTCTCTCTCTTGCTTTCTTTCTCTCTTTCTTTCTCTCTCTCTTTCTTTCTTTCTTTCTTTCTCTCTTTCTTTCTCTCTCTCTTTCTTTCTTTCTCTCTGAGCTTCGCGGCACATCTGACCCTGTCTCGCGGCACACTAGTGTGCCACGGCACACTGGTTGAAAAACACTGGTTTATACTATCAGCCCCACCATTCTCATTTTTATTTTATGTATTGTTTAATTGTCCACACAAAGTTTTAACTGCCCAGAAACTCCTTGTTGTTGAGCTGTATTAAAAAGTACAATAAATAAATACCAATAAACAAATACCACACAGTAACTTAAACCTCCACGGAATTGCTGACTTGAAATTGTTATTGACTTTATTTAAAATATATATTTCTATTGGCTTGTGTGCATAGCCAATTTTCAGAGAAATGTCATTTTATTTATTTATTTTATTTATTTATTAGAGTTATAGGCCTCCTTTCTCCTCCCAGACCCGGAGCAGCTTACAAGAGTAAAAAAAGAAAGGTAAAAATGGAATACATTTAAAACATTAGAAAAAAAATGGATAAAACCCAATGTAGAAACAATCAATTATCTCTCATTCATACTAATGTTTGGAGGGGAGCTATCGCTCATGGTCCCCAGGCTTTTTTAAATGCCTTTCGGAAGGCGAGAAGAGTGGGCAGACGGTATCCAGGGGGAGTTGGTTCCAGAGAACCAGGGCTACAACAGAGAAGGCTCTCCCCTGCAGACCCATTAGTTGGCAATATTTGGCCAATGGGATCCAGAGGAGGCCAACTCTGTGCGACCTAACCTTTTCATCCTTTGAAGGCTATGACATATTCCAGTGATGGCGAACCTATGGCACGGGTGCCACAGGTAGTACGCGGAGCCCATATCTGCTGGCACGTGAGCCATTGCCCCAGCTCAAACCATCAGAATTGACAAAATCTCCATCTGTCAATTGCAAAAGGCCGCTTTACTGGGATCGGCAAACATAATTCGCCACTACATCACGGAGTCCTAGGTGCTTGGGAAGCGCCCGACTGGTGATGAAATATGAAATCCAACATAGTGCTCTCGTTTGCTGTGTTGTATTGACATAATAATAATAATAATAATAATAATAATAATAATAATAATAATAATAATAATAATAATTCATATAATGGTATAATTTCTGTCTCTTCTTTGTAATTGCACATTTGCCTTCTTTTAATTTTGGTGTAGTATACATTTAGTATTAAAATGGGATACACATCAATTAATGAAATAATACTTTCTCAATTTATTCTCTTTTTACTTTTGTTTATGCCCAGGTTTATTTAAAGCAGTCTGCCCTATTTTAAAAGCAAACTGCTTACATAGTCAAAAGGCTGCAAAGGGACATAGCAGCACTGGGAGCTACAGTGAATCACAAAGACACTGCATTGTGACAGGTGCGCGGCAATAGCATCATGCAAATATTGTCCTTACATACCCTTGTTCAAATGTCTTATACAAGAACCTAAATCAGGGTTTCCCAACCTTGGCAACTTTAAGATGTATGGACCAACTCCCAAAATTCCCCAGCCAGGCTGACTGAGGAACTCTGGGAGTTAAAGTCCACATGCCTTAAAGTTGCTAATGCTGTAAAACCCTGGTTTAGATAATGGTGTCCACATGATGACATCATTAAGAATATTTTGTGATTACATTCACTCATTTTTCTACCCTTCCATCATATCAAGGATCTTAAAAGTCCTCAGGACAGGAAATTGTTGTTGTTGTTGTTGTTGTTGTTATTATTATTATTATTATTATTATTATTATTATTATTATTATTAATTAGATTTGTATGCCGCCCCTCTCTGAAGACTCGGGGCGGCTCACAGCATATAATATAAAACAGTAAATACAAAGACAAATCTAATTAATTGAAAACAACATAAACTAAAAACCCTATATATTAAAAATCAATCAAACAAATTCAAATCACAGTCATACAACACATTTATTGGCCAGGGGGCCAAGATCTAATTGCCCCAAGCCTGGTAACATAAGTGAGTCTTAAGACTCTTACAAAAGGCGAGGAGGGTGGGGGCATTGCGAATCTCTGGGGGGGATCCGATTCCAGAGGGTTGGGGCCCCCACAGAGAAGGCTCTTCCCCTTGGTCCTGCCAAATGACATTGTCTGGTTGGCGGGACCTGGAGAAGGCCAACTCTGTGGTAACTAATCGGTCACTGGAATTCATATGGCAAAAGGCGGTCCCGCAAGTAACCTGGTCTGATGCCATGTAGGGCTTTGTAGGTCATTACCAACACTTTGAATTGCATCCAGAAACCAATTGGCAATCAATGCAGTCCACTGAGTGTTGGAGAGTCATGGGCATGTGTGGGGAGGCCCATGACTGCTCGTGCGGCTGCATTATTATTATTATTATTATTATTATTATTATTATTATTATTATTAGATTTGTATGCCGCCCCTCTCCGAAGACTCAAGGCGGCTCACAACAGTAATACAAAAACAATATAACAGTGAGACAAATCTAATATTAAAATAAACCATATCTAAAACCCCAACAATTTAAAACCATACAACACATACATACCAAACATAAAATATAAAAGCCTGGGGGAGGATGTCTCAGTTCCCCCATGCCTGGTGATAAAGGTGGGTCTTGAGTAATTTGCAAAAGACAAGGAGGGTGGGAGCCATTCTAATCTCCGGGGGGAGTTGATTCCAGAGGGCCGGGGCCGCCACAGAGAAGGCCCTTCCCTTGGGGCCCGCCAAATGACATTGTTTGGTCGACGGGACCCGGAGAAGGCCAACTCTGTGGGACCTAATCGGCCGCTGGGATTCGTGCGGTAGAAGGCGGTTCCAGATGTATTCTGGTCCAATGCCATGTAGGGCTTTAAAGGTCATTACCAACACTTTGAATTGTGACCGGAAACCGATTGGCAGTCAGTGCAGGCCACGGAGTGTTGCAGAAACGTGGGCGAATTTAGGGAGAAATGGAAACCCATCCTACAGGGTTATAAAGTAATGTCTGCCAAAACTAGTACATTTAACAGAAGCAGCAAAATATAAAAGCATGATGTATGACTGGCTGGCTTGGCCCAGTTATGGCAAGTGGTCTGCTGTTTATTTATTTATTTCATTCAATCGGTATGCCGCCCAACTCCTTAAGGACTCTGGGTGGTTTACAAGGGCCAAGGCTTCCTTGTTTCAGTTAGAAATTTTGTAACCCAGACAAGGTTTCTGTGTTAAAATCAGAGAGTCCAAGATCATTGTTCATGGCAACGAGCAGATTATCTCTCTCTGTGAGAGGGTGAAAAGATTTACCTTCAGGAACATTGGCTTTCTGTCAGAGAACGCAACAAAATCTGAACCCCAAGGGTGGAGTAAAAGAGCAACATAGTAAATATGCAGCAGATTGATATGCAAGGGAGATCATTACGGTCTCTATAATGTGCTCAGAAAAGTTAATAAAGAACTAAATAAAACCGAGATTGAATAACTTCCTGCATTCTCCAAAACACCTCAAGGTAGAACAAGAAGCAATGGGTGGAAACTAATCAAGGAGAGACGACAACTTAGAAGTAAGGAGAAATTTCCTGACAGTTAGAACAATTAATCAATGGAACAGCTTGCCTCCAGAAGTTGTGAATGCTCCAACACTGGAAGTTTTTAAGATGTTGGATAACCATTTGTCTGAAGTGGTGTAGGGTTTCATGCCTAAGCAGGGGGTTGGACTAGAAGACCTCCAAGGTCCCTTTCAACTCTGTTGTTGTTGTTGTTGTTGTTATTATTATTATTATTATTATTATTATTATTATTATTATTATACAATAATAAAATGACACTGTAAAGCAATATGGGGACATTTAAATAATAATTTAAAAAACCAGAAAAGGGGGTGATTTTTTTTAACAAAAATGCTAGTTAAATAGATGGATGGATGCATGCAGTGAAGGGCTACCAAAATTTTTACTACCAGACTGTGGGCGTGGCTTATGCAGGACACCCTGCATTTTCTTTCAACATCTTTCAGTGCATTGGGTGCTCTGGGCTGGAGCTCCATTTTTGTTATCTATCTATCTATCTATCTATCTATCTATCTATCTATCTATCTATCTATCTATCTATCTATCTATCTATCTATCTATCCATCCATCTATCTATCTTGCATGGTTTTTAAATGATGGGTTTTTAGATGCTTTTTTAATATTAGATTTGTTACATTGTCACATTATTATTATTATTGTTATTGTTTATACAAATCTAATAAATTATTATTATTATTATTATTATTATTATTATTATTATTATTGTTGTTGTTGTTGTTGTTGTTGTTATTATTATTATCTATGTATCTATCTATTTATCTAACAATCCGTCATCTATCTATCATTTATTTACTGTCTATTCATCCATCCATTTGTGCATAGATAGATAGATAGATAGATAGATAGATAGATAGATAGATAGATAGATAGATAGATAAACATAATTAGCTTTGTAGCGTCTTAGCTCATCGTGACTCCCTGGTTTAGTCTGACAATGAAGACATTGAAATGCTAGCTAGTTTCTGCCTTTGTTTGTTTGTCTCTGGGCTATTAAAAAGGGACCCCAGACTGACTGGCTGTCTATGACAAAAAATGTACTATTCTGTTTTCTCAAAATCTGTTGTGTTGAATTGTCTGACTGACTCATGATCTAGACATTGCTTTTTGCATCCTGGATTTGTGTCTCCAGACATTTTGGAAAGATAAGCTTTTGTATCCACATTTTTGCTGCAGTATGTTTTAAGTGCACAACACGCTTTGTGTTACTTCAATTAAAAATTTACGACTACAATAAATACCCTGAGTTTGTAGCAGAAGCTATTTGTCTCTCTCTGTGTGTAATTAGAGGCTTAGAACACTGCTAAAATTATAATCTACATGGCTACCTATTGGTGGGCAATTTCACGCTCCCTAATTCAACTAATTTAGGATTTCCAATATTTAAAACTAACTAGGGCCACACAGTTCTTCAAACAATGGATGCTTTGAGAAGAACTCAGTTTTCTCCAGGAAAACCTTCAAATAGAAGAATGTTCTGATGTTACTCTAGTGAGGAGCCAAGATTAAACAGTCTTTCAGTCTCTCCCTCCCTCCCTCTCTCCCTTCTCTTTCTACCTCACTGCCCCTCTTTCTCCCACCCACCCACCCATCCATCCAGCACAACACAACACAACTATGTTCAGAGGCTAGAAACATTCATTGCAGAAATGGAAACTCATTGTGGGCAAAGGAAACTAGACTTACATGGGGAAAAGGAATCCTCAATCTGAGTATTGCATTGGCAGTTCTGTGTTAGCAAAAACTTCAGAAGAGAAGGATTTAGGGGTAGTGATTTCTGACAGTCTCAAAATGGGTGAGCAGTGTGGTCGGGCGGTAGGGAAAGCAAGTAGGATGCTTGGCTGCATAGCTAGAGGTATAACAAGCAGGAAGAGGGAGATTGTGATCCCCTTATATAGAGCGCTGGTGAGACTACATTTGGAGTACTGTGTTCAGTTCTGGAGACCTCACCTACGAAAAGATATTGACAAAATTGAACGGGTCCAAAGACGGGCTACAAGAATGGTGGAGGGTCTTAAGCATAAAACATATCAGGAAAGACTTAATGAACTCAATCTGTATAGTCTGGAGGACAGAAGGAAAGGGGGGACATGATCGAAACATTTAAATATGTTAAAGGGTTAAATAAGGTTCAGGAGGGAAGTGTTTTTAATAGGAAAGTGAACACAAGAACAAGGTGGCACAATCTGAAGTTAGTTGGGGGAAAGATCAAAAGCAACGTGAGAAAATATTATTTCACTGAAAGAGTAGTAGATCCTTGGAACAAACTTCCAGCAAACGTGGTTGGTAAATCCACAGTAACAGAATTTAAACATACCTGGGATAAACATATATCCATCCTAAGATAAAATACAGGAAATAGTATAAGGGCAGACTAGATGGACCATGAGGTCTTTTTCTGCTGTCAGTCTTCTATGTTTCTATGTTTCTATGTTTCTATGTTATATTCCTTTCATCTTCATTCACACTTTCCAACTGACTTTCCTTATCATATTGTCTCGGTCTTGCAGAGTCCATCAATTTCAACATTACAAAGTCTAAATTTAAAGATGTTTCTGGTACATTTTGCAAACTTAAGACAAATGGTTCCCAACTTTTATCTAATGAAGATAATAATATATATGTCTTATGCTCATCCGGAAATGTCAATCCACGACATTCTTTACATGTTCACTAACACACCCGTTTGGTTGCAGTTTTAAATTATATCATTGCCGAATCAATATCACTTTTGTTCCAGCTGTTTCTCTTTGAAATAGTTCCTTTAATTTCTGTCAAGTTTCAAAAGCATTATCTGTCGGTTCGTATGTTCACAAACTGATTGTCATTAACAGCTAAAATTAAGGTGGCCTTGGCTGTAACAATTAACACTCTCTGTGCGTTGTCACCGTCTGCTGGTGGTATTACTATAAAGTGACCAGATCATGAATTAGGTAATGCGGGACACCATCGGCGGCGGCGGGGTCGGGGGAGACGGATGACTGACAAAACTCAAAACTCAAAAAAAAAAAAAAAAGCTTGCCTGTTCTTCCCCATGAAGACTGGGTCTTCTCCGGGTCCCGTCAACTAAACAATGCCGCTTGGTGGGACCCAGGGAAAGAGCCTTCTCTGTGGTGGCCCCGGCCCTCTGGAACCAACTCCCCCCATAGATTAGAATTGCCTCCACCCTCCTTGCCTTTCTCGTAAGCTACTTAAAACCTACCTCTGCCACCAGGCATGGGGGAATTGAGATTCCCTTTCCCCCTAGGCCTTTACAATTTTATGCATGGTATGTCTGTATGTATGTTTGGTTTTTTATATTAATGGGTTTTTAATCGTTTTTAGTATTGGATTATTATTGTACGCTGTTTTATGATTGCTGTTAGCCGCCCCGAGTCTTCGGAGAGGGGCGGCATATAAATCCAATAAATAAATAAGTAAATAAGTAAATAAGTAAATAAGTAAATAAGTAAGTAAGTAAGTAAGTAAGTAAGTAAGTAAATAAGTAAATAAGTAAATAAGTAAATAAGTAAATAAGTAAATAAGTAAATAAGTAAATAAGTAAATAAGTAAATAAGTAAATAAGTAAATAAGTAAATAAGTAAATAAGTAAATAAGTAAATAAGTAAATAAGTAAATAAGTAAATAAGTAAATAAGTAAATAAGTAAATAAGTAAATAAGTAAATAAGTAAACAAACAAACAAACAAACAAACAACAAACAAATACATAAATAAATAGCTGGTGGAGGATGGCGCCTTTGATGGCGTCCGCAGGGCCCCTGTCTTGTAGGCATTGCTGGAGAGCTTGGAGGGTTGGAGGGAGACTGCAGCAGGAGTTGTGGGTCCTGCAGTGTCAGGACAGGTTTGGCCCATTGATTTGGAGTGTGGATGCGGCTTGGGTCAGCTTGCCCACTTGCAGCAAGCCCAGCAGCAGGAGGGCTGGATGGGTGGGGGGCATTGCGGCGGTGGCAATGGGGCGCTGCGGAGCCGGAGCGAGCGAGCGCTCTTCTGCAAACTGAAGAAGTCCTGAAAAAAGCAGGACTTTTAAAAAACAACGTGGGATGTGGGAAAAATTCCTCAAAAGCAGGACTGTCCCACTAAAAGCGGGACGTCTGGTCACTTTATATTACTACACTTAATATTACTACAATGTCCCATAACCCTTCTCTGACTAACAAGCTCTGTACTTTCAGGCTCCAGGCATGGTAATTGTTTCCACTCAACTTTATTTTATTTATTTATTTATTTATTTATTCTTTGTCTAATATACAATACATATGGAAGAGAATAGACATTAAGTAATATATATAAAGATAGAAAGTAAAAAAGAAGAGAAGTGGATGGGAGGGAGAGAATATATATGATATAAGAGATAAGGAGAGAATATATATGATATATGAGATAAGGAAAGACAATTGGACAGGGGACGATAGGCACATCAGTGCACTTATATACGCCCCTTACTTCTTAAAAGGTAAACCGGCTGCCGAAAATGCCATATTTATAGTTTACTCTTTTACTATCAAAAACTTATTTAAACACAGTTCTCTTTTCCTACAGAAACGTCTTCTGTAATGCACCAACAACTATGGCTTAAGAAACCCAGTTTCTTTTTCAAATCACTATATCTCCTGCCCATGCCTTCTTATGTTGTCAGCTGGCCAACTGGGTTTTTTTTAGCTCCTGGTTACTCCACTCCTGGTTACTCCACTCCTGGACCCAGAGAGCCCAGCAGAACAGGTAATAATCAGAATTAGCAGCAATGTAAATTGTAAATATGTAAATAAAAAGGTAAACAGGATATGATTCGTGAAAGCACGAATCCCAGCGACGGATTAGGTCCCACAGAGTGGGCCTTCTCCGGGTCCCATCAACTAAACAATGTTGGTTGGCGGGCCCCAGGGGAAGAGCCTTCACTGTGGTGGCCCCGACTCTCTGGAACCAGCTCCCCCCAGAGATTAGAACTGCCCCTACCCTCCTTGCCTTTTGTAAACTCCTCAAAACCCATTTTTGTCGCCAGGCATGGGGGAATTGAGATATCTCCCCCGGGCCTATACAATTTATATATGGTATGTTTGTATGTATGTCTGCTTAATAATGGGTTTTTTAAAAATATTTTAAATTGTAAATTATTAGATTTGTCATGAACTGTTTTATTGTGTTGTGAGCAGCCCCGAGTCTACAGAGAGGGGCGGCATACAAATCTAATAAATAAATAGATAGATAGATAGATAGATAGATAGGTAGGTAGGTAGGTAGACAGACAGACAGACAGACAGACAGACAGACAGACAGACAGACAGACAGACAGACCAAACAAACAAACAAACAGGAATATATAACTATATTGTTTATCGAGGTAAAGAAATAACTCTGGAACAAAAGCACTATGATGAATACAGATATGTGATTGTTTATTTTTTTCTTTTTTTGTTATGAACCAATGCAGAATTACTAAAAGTATAATTGTCATTGATTTTAAAGAGAAGGGTTTTAAAAAAACAATAAAGTTTATTTAGAAAAAAAGAAAGCAAGTGGTTAGGAAGTAGATAGATGCCAGAATACTCAGCCAGGAACTCAAGAATCAATGTAGATAAATAATGAAGACAGTTGAGTAGGAAGAGTTTTAAGTAATTTTAGCTTTCAGTATATTCAGAAAAATACTTTATTTCTTGTTCTTCTATTTACAAAATATACTTCACTTTAACTATGTACATGACAGTATAACAAACTTTACTTGCATATAGCTAACTCTGGTTTAATTATCTTACACCAGAATGCAGCTCAATCTTAATACTTCAATCGGACCACAAACTAAACCATCCAACTATCCAACAAAGCCATACCCACTGCAAAGGTGCCTTCCATCTTATAATGCTTTGGCCCAATCAGGTTGCAGCCTGAGTCATTGTGACTCACCATTATCACTGTTTTTCATACCCACAACCTCCTTTAACCTTACAAGGAATATCAGTTAGAATACTGTTTATTCCTGACATTTCCATGACGACCCTGTGAGCCGGGATCCAACTATATTACAGGCTGGATGTAGCCTGAAGGCTTTAAGTTTGACACCCCTGATCTAGAGCAACTCAATACAAACCTTTGTATTCATCTCCCTGATTGACAGGTCATTGAGACCTGGATTAGTAACAGCATCCTTCTGTGATAATCTGAAGTTATTCTTCTATAGGCACCACTGGCTGAGGCTCTTAACAGCAGTTAAAATCAAATAACTTTTGATTTTAAAAATCAAATTAAATACCAGCTGGTTTTGGAGCAGCTCTTCAACCTTGGAGGAACTGGCCTGGAGTGAAATGAACTAGCAAATAAATCTTTGCTCAATGCCAAAGCATTGGAAAAAATCCAATACAGGTAATCCTCGATTTATGATGACGGTTGAGCCTAACTTTTCTGTTGCTAAGTGACATTTATTAAGTGAGTTTTCTCCCATGTTCTGACCTTTTTTGACACGTTTGTTAAATGAATCACTACAGTTGTTAAGCTAGTAACACAGTGAATCTGGCATCCCCACTGACTTTACTCGTCATAAGGTCCAAAAAGTTGAACCCATGACCTTGGGGCACTGCAACCAATCTGAATATGAGTCAGTTGCCAAGCTTCTGAAGTTTGATCACATGGCTATGGTGATGCTGCAAAGTCGTAAGTGTGAAAAATGGCCATAGGTCAGTGCTTTCAATGCCGTTGTAACTTCGAACAGTCACTAAACATAGAAACATAGAAACATAGAAGACTGACGGCAGAAAAAGACCTCATGGTCCATCTAGTCTGCCCTTATACTATTTCCTGTATTTTATCTTACAATGGATATATGTTTATCCCAGGCATGTTTAAATTCAGTTACTGTGGATTTACCAACCACGTCTGCTGGAAGTTTGTTCCAAGGATCTACTACTCTTTCAGTGAAATAATATTTTCTCACGTTGCTTCTGATCTTTCCTCCAACTAACCTCAGATTGTGTCCCCTTGTTCTTGTGTTCACTTTCCTATTAAAAACACTTCCCTCCTGAACCTTATTTAACCCTTTAACATATTTAAATGTTTCGATCATGTCCCCCCCTTTTCCTTCTGTCCTCCAGACTATACAGATTGAGTTCATTAAGTCTTTCCTGATACGTTTTATGCTTAAGATCCTCCACCATTCTTGTAGCCCATCTTTGAACCCGTTCAATTTTGTCAATATCTTTTTGTAGGTGAGGTCTCCAGAACTGAACACAGTATTCCAAATGTGGTCTCACCAGCGCTCTATATAAGGGGATCACAATCTCCCTCTTCCTGCTTGTTATACCTCTAGCTATGCAGCCAAGCATCCTACTTGCTTTTCCTACTGCCCGACCAAATTGCTGTAAGTCAAGAACTACCTATTCCTGAAATTCAGGAATGGTTAAATTAATTATTTTATTCAAAGAGGAAAATATGCTTTTAATTTGTTATCTGTTTATTTATCTGATTATTTTATCTATCTGTCTGTCTGTCTGTCTGTCTGTCTGTCTGTCTGTCTGTCTGTCTGTCTGTCTGTCTGTCTATCTATCTATCTATCTATCTATCTATCTATCTATCTATCTATCTATCTATCTATCTATCTATCTGTTTGAACAAGTATAATTGTAGTTTGTATAAGCATAATATATGAGAATCGCCCAGTAAGTAATGCACCACAGTTTCTTTTCTCAGCCTACAGTAATGGTACGAACGTGAAACTTTAGATATACATTATTTGAATTGTCAGGAGTGCGTGTGTAAATTTTGCGTTTCTTCAGACAAATAGCGTAGCTTCAGCAGTGTTTTGAAACGTCGTCTGTAAGTGATGTACGTTACAAGCAGCGTGTCGTCATTGAATTTTTCACTACGGAGAAAGAAACCGTTGGGAACATTCACAAACATTTGTGTACAGTTTAAGGAGATTCTGTAGTCGGCAGAAGTACGGTTAGTCGCTGGGCACAGAGATTGAGGCCATTAGAAGATGTGCATAGTGCAGATATGGTTTCATGACCAGACCAAGGAGTGGTACCGACAGGGCATTCACGCCCTTGTTTCTCACTGGAGGAAGGCCATAGAACGTGATGGAGATTACGTGGAAAAAAAAGGGAGTGTAGAAGAAACGTCATTCTTTCTTGTGTGTAAGTTGCATTGTGTTCAATAAATAATTGTTGAAGAAAAAAAATGTGGTGCATTACTTTCTGAGTGGCCCTCGTAAATAGAAGGTAATGATAAAAGAAGAAAATAGGACAATAGGACAGGGATGGTAGGCACTATGGTGTGCATATACGCCCTATTCTATTCTATTCTATTCTACTCTACTCTATTCTACTCTAGCCCATCCCATCCCTTCTGGACTTTGTGCTTTCGGAGGGGAAAAAGTGAAATTTTGACTTTGGCTTTGTTGATCAGAAAGATTTGGTGTTATAGGAATGGCCAGTTATATTATTATTATTATTATTATTATTATTATTATTATTATTATTATTATTATTATTATTTGGATTTGTATGCCGCCCCTCTCCACAGACTCGGGGCAGCTAACAACAGTGATAAAAAACAGCATATAACAATCCAATACTAAACAACTAAAAAAAACCTTATTATAAAACCAAACATACATACAAAGATACCATGCATAAATTGTAGAGGCCTAGGGGGAAAGAATATCTCAGTTCCCCCATGCCTGATGGCAGAGATGGGTTTTAAGAAGCTTACGAAAGGCAAGGAGGGTGGGGGCAATTCTAATCTCTGGGGGGAGTTGGTTCCAAAGGGCTGGGGCCGCCACAGAGAAGGCTCTTCCCCGGGTCCCGCCAAATGACATTGTTTAGTTGACAGGACCCGGAGAAGGCCCACTCTGTGGGACCTAATTGGTTGCTGGGATTCGTGCAGCAGAAGGCGGTCCCTGAGATAATTTGGTCCGGTGCCATGAAGGGCTTTATAGGTCATAACCAACACTTTGAATTGTGACCGGAAACTGATCAGCAACCAATGCAGACTGCAGAGTGTTGGTGTAACATGGGCATATTTGGGGAAGCCCATGACTGCTCTCGCAGCTGCATTCTGCACGATCTGAAGTTTCCAAACACTTTTCAAAGGCAGCCCCATGTAGAGAGCATTACAGTAGTCGAACCTCGAGGTGATGAGGGCATGAGTGACTGTGAGCAGTGACTCCCGGTCCAAATAGGGCCGCAACTGGTGCACCAGGTGAACCTGGGCAAACGCCTCTCTCGCCACAGCTGAAAAATGTTTATCTAATGTGAACTGTGGATCGAGGAGGACACCCAAGTTGCGGACCCTCTCTGAGGGGGTCAATAACCCACCCCCCCAGGGTGATGGGCGGACAGATAGAATTGTCCTTGGGAGGCAAAACCCACAGCCACCCCGTCTTATCAGGGTTGAGCTTGAGTCTGTTGACACCCATCCAGACCCCAACAGCCTCCAGGCACCAGCACATCACTTCCACTGCTTTGCTGACTGGACAAGGGGTGGAGATGTAGAGTTGGGTATCATCTGCATACTGATGATACCTCACCCCATGCAAAAGCAAAAAGTTGAGATTGAAGTGTGTTTATCTTGTACTGTGCTAAGAAGAGTTGGAAGTCAATGCACTCTTTTTTTTCTTTTTCTCTTTCCCCTTGTATCTCACACCCCCTTTCTCCCGCACCCTAAATTTCCTATTTTTCCTTCTCTTTGTTGTATTTTATATAATAAAATAAAACCTTAATAAACATTTAAAAAAAAGAAATTTCTATTTCTGTCTGGGTTGAAATTCATGTATAAAAATCAGGAGTCAATGATTTCACTGCTTCAAAGAGAATCATTTCCATCCATCCACCTCCTCAAATCAAGCAGCTTTTTTCATGGCAGAAGAGCAGGAATCCATGAAAAATGTGGCAACCTTGGAAGTAAAAGAGAAGGATGGGAAAAGGAAATGCTAACTTTCTTTTCTATAAACCCTGTGTAGAAGAAAGGTTCATAATTAGATGTGCATTTTAAGTAGCCAAAGCACAGCAGGAGGTTTAAAGCATCCGTATAAATTATACCAATCAGCAATGAAAGGAAAATAAATAAGGACGTCAAACATGACACTTTCCGATAAGCAATGCATGCCAGTACTAAATCATGGCAAAGCAGCGGCTGAGAAAACAAAGGTTCAGATGTCATTATGAAATGAATTTTCAGAACTAGCTTTGCCACATTGGTAAATGCACATGATCATCTTAATGATGTGTGTTCAGAAGACACGATAAATCACCATGTTCGAGGGAGATGGTGGAATATAAATACACCGAGAAAGCATTCTTGGAGAACTGAATGGCATCTTATAACCGAAGCAAATATCCATGAGCTCAACATTTCTATATAAGGTGCCCTGTTGGAACTCCTGAAGGGCCAGGTTGGGGATAGATCTCCCTGGAGAAAAAATCTATGCAACGGCTAAAAGTCAATGTTGATTTGGTGGCACACCATTATTCAAAAATGCATTTTTAATGCAGTTTTGTTACAACGTTCTCAGGTTTAAAGAAGCCAATGTTGATAGATGTTGCAGTGCCACGTGACAGTAACATCAGGAAGGAAAGAGAAAGAGAAGCTGGAGAAATACCAGGGACTTAAAGAGGAACTGGAAAGGCCGAGGAAAGTCAAGTCCAAGTAGTAGTGGGAGAGTAGTGTTTGACAACAGTATTGTCTTATGTCTAAGGATATGAATCCATGTAGTATGGCTGTTGTGGTTAGCTCTGGCCCAGCTCCTGTCCCAAGGACTGTGGATGTGGGGGAGACATCCACATGCTGCAGGCCTATTTTGCCCCCGGTGGAATCTGCTGATGAAGGCTCCTCTGACCAAGAAGACATGAGTGACAGGGAGGAGGAGAGTGGGGCAGACAGCTCAGAAGGAGATCAATTATCTAGCTCCTCCTTGGATTCAGAACAAGAGTTAATGGTACAGCCAGGCATGGGGAGAGCGATGCATAGGCAACAACAACTGAGAGATTATTATCAAAGAAAATGAGGCCACCTGTGGTTGGGTGGGGCTGTGGTAATTAATGAGCTGTGGGCTGTGGGTTTGGCCATTGTGGAGGATTATCTGATCGTTGTGTTTCGTGACTGTTTTACTGACTTGGACCTTTTGTGTGCTGATTTTTCCCCGCTTTGAAACTAAACCAGGGCAAAGTGTGTTTCACTTTGTGAAAAAAGAAGGACTGTGAATTGCCTCACAGCTGCAAGCTAAGTATCACAGAACTGATAAGGGACTTGTATAAATTACCAGTTTGTTTGGAGATGAGTACTCTTTGCTATACCAAAAGAGGGCTTGGTTTAAGTGAATTTTCATTATAAAGAACATTGTTTTGAATTTTCAAACGTGTGTGTGTCTGAAATTGTATCTGTGCATTTTTGGGAGGATTCTACCAGAGAGCCCGACAGAACAATGGCTGTATTACTATTATCCTCTAATCTGTTCCACTACTTTCCTTATATCATTGTTATTATTACTTTGTTGTTATGATGATTATTACTCTGTTGCTTTTCAGGTATACTTGGGTCAGGTCCCTTCTCTAGGTCCCGTTAACGAGACAATGTCGTTTGGCAGGGCCTAGAGGGAGAGCCTTCTTGGTGGGGGCTCCGGCCCTCTGGAATCAGCTCCTCCCAGAGATTCGTACTGCCCCCACCCTCCGTGCCTTCCATAAGAACTTGAAAGCCCATCTGTGCTGCCAGGCTTGGGATGACTAGACCCTAGCTTCTTGCAGATGAATGTGATGTATGCTTGTTGTCTGAATGTGAATAAATGATTTTTAATGTTCCAGGGATTTTAGAGTAGTTAGTTATATTAATTGGATTTTAGATTTTGATATTGTTTTTTATTATGTTGTGAGCCGCCCTGAGTCCTCAAAGAGGGGCGGCATACAAATCCAATGAATGAATGAGTGAATGAGTGAGTGAATGAATGAATGAATGAATCAATCAATCAATCAATCAATCAATCAATCAATCAATCAATCAATCAATCAATCAATCAATCCTTAGCGTTTCTGCACCAGAGATGAGTTCTTTGTATGTCTAATCACACTTAGACTAATCAATTAGTTTAGGGGTGTCAGATTCAAGGCCTGGGGGCCAGATTTGACCTTTTGGGTGCTTACCTATAAAAAGATATTTACAAAATTGAACGGGTCCAAAGATGGGCTACAAAAATAGTGGAAGGTCCTAAGCATAAAACGTATCAGGAAAGACTTCATGAACTCAATCTGTATAGTCTGGAGGACAGAAGGGAAAGGGGGGACATGATCGAAACATTTAAATATGTTAAAGAGTTAAATAAGGTTCAGGAGGGAAGTGTTTTTAATAGGAAAGTGAACACAAGAACAAGGGGACACAATCTGAAGTTAGTTGTGAGAAAGATCAAAAGCAACATGAGAAAATATTATTTTACTGAAAGAGTAGTAGATCCTTGGAACAAACGTCCGGCAGACGTGGTTGGTAAATCCACAGTAACTGAATTTAAACATGCCTGGGATAAACATAGATCCATCGTAAGATAAAATACAGGAAATAGTATAAGGGCAGACTAGATGGACCATGAGGTCTTTTTCTGCCGTCAATCTTCTCTGTTTCTATGTTTAGATCTGGCCCGTGAGGCTTTCCTGGAAACAGTGAAGAACTGGTCCACACTGCCTCTGCTAGCGAAAACAGAGGTTGGGCGGGATGCACGTGGCCCTCCCAAGCTCCATTTTCAGTGGCAGAGGGATGCCGAAGGTTATTAATGCTGAAAACGGAGCTTTGGAAATCTGTTTTCGCTCAGGCCACCACAGGCATCCCGAAACTGGCCATGCCCCTCTGCCCCACAAGGTCAAACCCTGATGTGGCCCTCAATTAAATCAAGTCTGGCACCCCTAAACTAGTCTATTTTAGTTGAGATTTTATTCTGTTCTCCTCTGTTCTATTCCACAGCATATCCTCTCCTCTCCTCTCCATTTTCCTAAAAAAAAAATAGAATAGGATAGGAAGAATTATTTATTGGCCAAAGTGTGATTGGACAACAAGGAATTTGTCTTGATGCATATGCTCTCAGTGTACATAACAGAAAAAGATACTGTACATTTGTCAAGAATCATGTGGTACAACACTTAATGATTGCCATAGGGATCAAACAATTTTACTTTATGTACGCTGAGAGCATATGCACCAAGACAAATTCCTTGTGTGTCCAATCACACTTGGCCAATAAAAATTCTATTCTATTCTATTCTATTCTATTCTATAAGCAATGAAGAAACAATCAATATTAATAAAAATCTTAGGACATAAGCAACAATTTACAGTCATACAGTCCTAAGTGGGAGGAAAAGGATGATAGGAAAGATTAGAAAAACTAATAGAAATAGAAGTGCAGATTTAGTAAAAAGTCCGACAGTGTTGAGGAAATTATTTGTTTAGTAGAGTGATGGCGTTCGGGAAAAAACTATTATTGTGTCTAGTACAAGTGCATTAGAGTGCCTTCCGTCCCCTGTCCTATTGCTCTCCTATATCTCCTATACCTTTCTTCTATTCCAATATCTCTTCTTCTATTCTTTCATTGATATGTTCTATTACAATATCTTCTTTTCTATTATTTCTTAAATATATTTTACTATGAGTATCTCCTCTATAACCTTCATCATGTATTTTACTATGTGTATATAGATTTATACCCACTAAAACCCTCATTGTGTATTGGACAAAATAAATAAATAAAAATAAATAGTTGTCTTGGTGTGCAGTGCTCTGTAGCGACGTTTTGAGGATAGGAGTTGAAACCAGCCTGTCATCATTTCTTTGCCTGCTGTGTTGCTCAATGATCTTCGAAATGCCCCTCCCAATACATAACACAATCCACAACTACTGAGAAATTGTCTACATGGGTTTCAGATAATTGAGACAATTATCACCACAGAGAAATGGAATTCTGAAAACGGTAGAAAGGAAATGGTTCCGAGTGTCGTTTCTTAGAGATCTGGAAGCAATGAATCCATCGCAGATAATTGTTATGCTTATTGAACAATTGATTATTTTTTAACACACATGGTTCTTCTGTACTTATTTTATATGAACTGAACTTTTTAGTTTCATCTCCATTTGGAGCTGTTTTGACAGTCATTCTCACACCAACACACACATACAATAAGACATACAGATATTAAGCGTATTTATTTTGAAATATGCCATGCATGTAATGGATTTTGCTAATAACTAAACTATTCCATGCCGCTTTACAGAATTCATAAATATTTTATTTTGGGCATACACAATTAACAGAATCATCTTAAAAGTCTTTTTTAAAAAACATTAGAAAAGACTCAACCCAAAGAGAAACTAAAAATACAAACTAATAAAGAAAAGTGGAGGGAAAATTCCTTATATTTTTATTATTAGCGATAGACAGTAGTTGACTAACATATACTATTTAATATGAGCAGTAGAAAATCGTATTCTGAAATATCACAACGTTTCTATCCTAGCAACAACACATACTGCTTCATCATTTATTAGTAGAATATATTGCCTTTTCCCAGACTACATATTTCTAATAACCACTTCTTGACATATGAAGTAATTTCACATTTCTGCTTCAATAGGATTCTTTTAGCCACTGTTCTCCCCATGCAAAAAATAGCCATAATTCCTGATAGTCAAATTCTAAAGCTTTGGTAAATAGTTCAACATTACATCAACATTCTTAACATTTAAAGATTTCCCCCCATTAATCTGCTTATGTTCATTAATACACTAGCCCAAAAAAGATATCAAATGATCATATGACCATAACATTATGAGTCAGTAAATCCTTATTTTAAACCCCCAGCACCAAAAATTCATCCATCTTTTAAAAACCATTCCATATACCCTAAATAAAATGTACTACTCTCTCGAAAAATGGACAGCTTTGCTGAGTACCACTTTATAATCGAAAGGCATCTGAAATAATATGATTTGTTATAACTCTGGTGCAGAGTTGCAAATAATAGCTGTGAATCCAGTAGACAAACCTAATCCATCAATTTAATCGTCATTCTAATCATCACTTGCTTTAAAACTTTAATCCAAACCAAATCAAAGACATTTTCTGCTTCCATTAATCTCTTTAGATATTCACAATGCAGGTTCCATTTTATCTTTGGCTGTAGCTAATATATCAATTAATAATTATAAATTATCCAGTGCCTGACAATTTGTGATAAACCTCAACTAAAATGGATCTATTGTATCTGGTAAGACCTTGCACAATTCTCTAATCGGTATGGTAATTAAGATCTTGCTATCACATTAGTTAATGAACTAGGTTTATAACATCCTTTATTAAATTTATATGCCACCTATCTCTTTATTTTCTTTCTTTGTTTCTTTGTTTCTTTGTTTCTTTCTTTCTTTCTTTCTTTCTTTCTTTCTTTCTTTCTTGGATTTGTATGCCGCCCCTCTCCGCAGACTCGGGGCGGCTAACAACAGTGACAAAAAACAGCATGTAATAATCCAATACTACACAACTAAAAAAAACCTTATTATAAAACCAAACATACATACAAACATACCATGCGTAAATTGTAAGGCCTAGGGAGAAAGAATATCTCAGTTCCCCCATGCCTGACAGCAGAGGTGGGTTTTAAGAAGCTTACGAAAGACAAGGAGGGTGGGGGCAATTCTAATCTCTGGGGGGAGTTGGTTCCAAAGGGCCGGGGCCGCCACAGAGAAGGCTCTTCCCCTGGGTCCCTTTGCAACATCCATGTGATCATGTGATCAAAATGTGGAGGCTTGACAATGGACTTAAGGAAGAAACTCAAGAAACATAGTCCAGATGAAAAAGCACCTTTAAGAGAACAATAATCTGGATGACTAAGAATCTCCAAATACATCAAAGAAGTAGTGCAAGATCAGAAGAAGAGGACTCGGCCCATAGAATCATCAAGATTTGCACATGGCTGAATGGATACCATCCTCCTCTTCCTCAGACATGGATGGCAGATAATGCTGCAGGTGGTGACTTGAAGTCCACCATAGGTGGGGTCAGTGATGGGCTGCCAAAATTTTTACTGCCACACTGCGGGAGTCGCTTATTTTGGGGGTGTGGCTTGATGGTCATGTAACCAAGTGGGAGTGGCTTGACAATCATGTGACCAGAGGTGGCTGAAAAGTCATGTGACTGGGTGGGAGTGGCTTACTAGCCAAGATATGTGTTCAAATTGGTGCTTGGGCTCTTTTTCAGTTGATTAAGTCACATTGTTTGAATAGCGACAAAAAGGACAAATGATAGACAGCAATGTTTGTTGAGGACCACAGTAACATTTTAAGGTTTTGTACTGAACCCACAAGGTTCAATATGATAACAGATTAGGCAAGTAGCTCAATTTTCTTTAATTGTTATAAAAGTTCAGTTCTAAATAATGATTAAAATGATTAAAGCCATGGGTAAAAAGATACTATTTTATTATTTCCTGTTTTTACAAGTAATTAAGGCTCATACTAAGGTACTAGAGAGGGAAGGACAATAAAAAAATCTATTAAGTAGTCAATAAATGGTGCATAAACTTATTACCCTCACTATATCCCCCACCCAGTGGGGGTAGCAGCCCATTACTGGGCGGGGTGGTGAAACACAATGAGATATCTCATATGACAGGAGAGACAACATTTATATGTTTCATTATCTTGAGTTTGGACAGAGTTTGAAATGACAGGATGTTTTGGGCATTGTTTATATGTTAGGGCTTAAATAGTCCCAATAAATAGATTGAGTGATTTATTTTATTTATTTATTTATTGGATTTGTATGCCACCCTTCTCTGTAGACTCGGGGCGGCTAACAACAATAATAAAAACAGCATGTAAATCCAATACTGCAACAACTAAAAACCCCTTATTTTAAAACTAATCATACATACACACAAACATACCATGCATAAATTGTAAAGGCCTAGGGGGAAAGAGTATCTCAGTTCCCCCATGCCTGATGGCAGAGGTGGGTTTTAAGGAGCATACGAAAGGTGAGGAGGGTGAGGGCAATTCTAATCTCCGCACATGGTACAGAGGTTTTACTGATACTCTTTGTTTATTTTAGAGGAGAAAGAAGAAACAATCTCCTCCCTTTGGGCTGAGGAGATGGATTGCAAAGATCAGAAGAAATAACATTCTTCCAGGATAGTCAGCCCTCAGATTAAATTAAGTTCTCAAAGAGCCCCATCATCCCTCTGAGTTTCTGAACCACGAAGTTCAATTGACCCTTATTTATCACAAGCAATTTCCTGGAGGAAAAAAAAAAGATGCCAATTCTCATTTATACAGATGGATGGGTGTATATACACTGCTCAAAAAATTAAAGGGAACACACAATATAACTCCAAGTAAATCAAGAACATAAGAACATAAGAAGAGGCATGCTGAATCAGGCCAAAGCCCATCGAGTCCAGCTTTCTGTATCACAAAGTGGCCCATCTATTCATTCATTCATTCATTCATTCTTTACTTACTTACTTACTTACTTACTTACTTACTTACTTACTTACTTACTTACTTACTTACTTACTAACTTACTTATTTAATTTGTATGCCGCCCCTCTCCGTAGACTTGGGGATCTTGAGTAGTCCATGGGGATCTTGAGCAGAAAGAGAAGGCAAGACCCTCCCTTTCCCCTGACCCCCAACAAATGGTTCTCAAGGGAATCCTGCCTGCCTCAGCCAACATAGAGGCGGCACATGGACATCTGTGTCAATAACCACCTATGAGGCACTTGGCATCCATGAATCTGTCTAATCCTGCCTTGAAGCTATCCAGGCTGACAGCTGTCACGACCTCTTCTGGAAGTGAATTCCATAAACCAACGACCCTCTGGGTGAAGAAATATTTCCCTTGATTTGTCCTCGCTTTCTTACCTACGGTAAGAAATAGGTATCAAACTTCTGTGAAATCAAACTGTCCACTTAGGAAGCAACGCTGATTGACAATCAATTTCACGTGCTGTTGTGCACATTCAACTCTGTACAGAACAAAGTATTCAATGAGAATATTTCATGCATTCAGATCTGGGATGTGTCCTTTATTTTTTTGAGCAGTATACCTATTCATATACAGTACATATGCATCAGGCAGGGGTTCCAAATTACCACCACTACGGGTGCTGCTGCATACGTGGTTCTGGGTGACTGGCAAAGGCATGCACGCATCCAGCATGCATGCATGCATCGGAATGAAATTTGGCTTTTGCGCATGCACAGGAAGCAAATCTCATGAGAAGACACGTGGGTGCATGAAATTTTGGCCATTTTTCACCAAAAATCGCCGAAAACTCATGCATGTCCTCTGGTCAGATTTTGCTTCTTACACATGTAGAGAAGGTCAATCTCACTCCAACGTGCGCCCCCTCCCCGCCGTTCACCCAGAACTGCACATGCAGCTCCATTTCCGCTACCAGTGCGGCATCCCCCCCCCCTTGTTCTGCTAGCAACCAGATACTGATATACATATACAGTGGTACCTCTACTTACGAACTTAATTTGTTCTGTGACCAGGTTCTTAAGTAGAAATGTTTGTAAGTAGAAGCAATTTTTCCCATAGGAATCAATGTAAAAGCAAATAATGGATGTGTTTGGGGAAACCACAGGGAGGTTGGAGGACCTTTCCTCTCAGGAGATTCCTAGAGAGGCCCTACTGAGGCTTCTCCCTGCCTTTCCCAGCCCTGTTTCCTCCAAGGAGATTCCTAGAGAGCCCCCTGGAGGCTTCTCCCTGCCTTTTCCGGCCCTGTTTCCTCCCAGGAGATTCCTAGAGAGGCCGCACAGAGGCTTCTCCCTGCCTTTTCCGGTCCTGTTTCCTCCCAGGAGATTCCTAGAGAGGCCGCACAGAGGCTACTCCCTGCCTTTTCCGGCCCTGTTTCCTCCCAGGAGATTCCTAGAGAGGCTCCACAGAGGCTTCTCCCTGCCTTTTCTGGCCCTGTTTCTTCCCAGGAGATTCCTAGAGAGGCCCCACAAAGGCTTCTCCCTGCCTTTTCCAGTTACAGTTTCGGAGACTCGGGTTTGTAAGGGGAAAATGGTTCTTGAGAAAAGGCAAAAAATGTCTTGAACACCCAGTTCTTATCTAGAAAAGTTCATAAGTAGAGGCGTTCTTTGGTAGAGGCACCACTGTAACTAATAACATTGCATCATTCCAGTTAAACTGAATTATATAGTAATGTTTCTCAATCTTGGAAGGTTGAAGGAATATAGACTTCAATTCCACAATTCCACAGGGAATTGGCAGTCCATACATCTTCAAATTTGCTGAGGAATAACTAAGAAATAATATTGGACAGAGCAGCAGTGGGTTGCTCCCTGTTCGGATCGGTTCTTAGAACCAGTAGAAGTGGCGGCAGTGGGAGACTACGCCCACCCACCCGGGATGCTTCTGCGCATGCACACATAAAGCACATGTGCAAACTGGTAGCAAACTAATTCAGAACTCACTACTGTTGTACAGAATACCTGAATAGTAAGTCAGATACATTAAAGCAGTGGTTCTCAACCTGGGGTTCGGGACCCCTTTGGGGGTCGAATGACCGTTTCACAGGGGTCGCCTAAGACCATGGGAAAAGACAAATTTCCCATGGTGTTAGGAACTAAAGCTTCTATTCTGGCACCTTTACAATCCAACCAGTCAGGCATTTACAGTGGGGGTGTCCCTCTAACCTTCCTGCCAATCAGTTTAAAGCTCTGTTGGGAGAATTGGTGCTAGACTTATGGTTGGGGGTCACCACAACATGAAGAACTGTATTAAGTGGCCGTGGCATTAGAAAGGTTGAGAACCACTGCATTAAAGACATGAGGGTAAAAAACAAAACAAAAAGGAAATATTGTTCCCTATACTGCTACATGTCTTTCAATCCTTCCACACTCAAGAAATGTCCACAAATCACTTTATATGCTTGCTTTTATTCTTTTAACTGCTCAGCTCTTTCTGAGGTTCTCTCCAGGGCCAACCAGCCACAGGTCTTCTTCCGCTTGATCTTTTTTCTTTGTCTTCAACTATTTTTTTCCTACAAATAAATCCTTATTCATTTTTAATTCTAACCCTTGGTGCCCTATGAGGTTTTTTTTTTTCTTGTAATAATTTCATTACTCAAACTATGTAGCATAGTTACGTCACCTTCATTATGATCTAAAGCTAGGTCGCCTTCGTTATGATCTCAATGTAATTCATAAGACCATCTATCACAATGTCCTACTTGTCAATGAATACTTCACCTTCAACCGCAATCATATACGAGCACACAATAGGTTCAAACTCAATGTAAACTGCTCCAAAATGGATTGCAGAATATATGGCAGTCTCAAAATGGGTGCAGTCAGGTGGTAGGGAAAGCGAGTAGAATGCTTGGCTGCATAGCTAGAGGTATAACAAGCAGGAAGAGGGAGATTGTGATCCCGCTGTGTAGAGCACTGATGAGACCACATTTGGAATACTATGTTCAGTTCTGGAGACCTCACCTACAAAAAGATAAATTGAACTGGTCCAAAGACGAGCTACAAGAATGGTGGAAGGTCTTAAGCATAAAACGTATCAGGAAAGAATGAACTCAATCTGTATAGTCTGGAGGACAGAAGGGAAAGGGGAGACATGATCGAAACATTTAAATATGCTAAAGGGTTAAATAAGGTTCAGGAGGGAAGTGTTTTTAATAGGCAAGTGAACATAAGAACAAGGGGACACAATCTGAGGTTAGTTGGAGGAACGATCAGAAGCCATGTGAGGAAATATTATTTTACTGAAAGAGTAGTAGATGCTTGGAACAAACTTCCAGCAGACGTGGTTGGTCAATCCACAGTAACTGAATTTAAACATGCCTCGGATAAACATATATCTAACCTAAGATAAAATACAGGAAATAGTATAAGGGTAGACTAGATGGACCATGAGGTCTTTTTCTGCTGTCAATCTTCTATGTTTCTATGTTTCCATATTGTAGTTAACTTTTCCATTCAATCTGTATTCATTTAACCACCATTCAATATTGTCTGTATCCCTCCCTCCCTTACCACCCATGCTTATTAAATATTATTGTCCTCTAAATGTTGTTTTTTCTGTTGGCATAGCCAATTCTCACTTCCATATAACAAAGTGGGCAGAAGGATGCTCTTAATCACTTCTTTTTTTACATTGCTCCCTTCCGACAGATCACATACAACCTACAGCCTACTTACCAGCATTTCAATATCTTAAAAGAAATCACTTCATTAGTATTTTAACAGGAAGTTCCATATCTTATTCCAAGCTGTATTTTTCAAAATGATTATTTCACACCCTCTGGAAACCTATGCATCTTTTTGGTGCAAGATTGATAGATTGATCTACAGTGATACCTCATCTTACAAACGCCTCATCATACAAACTTTTCGAGATACAAACCCAGGGTTTAAGATTTTTTTGCTTCTTCT